>NW_027496475.1:0-75407 GCF_021521415.1 Bidens hawaiensis | reverse complement strand
TCGATGGAATAAAGATTATTTGCCAATCCCTTGCCTTGTTTATTTCACGCATATTCTGATTTAACTTAGCAATTTCTTTAGTACTTAGATAATTTAACTTTTCAACGTGGTAGATAATAAGTTAAAGTTTTGCGTCCTCTTTCATGATTGTGCGGATAAGACCGTCACTTGCACTTAGTAGGATGGCCAAACTTTACCTATATCTGACCTGCGTGGAAGTTTTCCTCATATTTTCCTTGAAATTTTCTAAGTGTTTAGAATAAGTTAACCTTTGAACGTGGTAGATAATAGGTTGAAGTTTTGCTTCCTCGTTCGTGATTGTGCGGGTAAGACCGTCACTTGCACTTAGTAGGATGGCTAAACTTTACCTTTATCTGGCCTGCGTGGAGGTTTTCCTCATCTTTTTGTTAGAAATTTTCTAAAGAATTTTGAATAAGTTAACCGCTCGACGCGCGGTTGTCAATAGGTTCGGTTTCCTCTCATGATTTGTGCGGTTAGGACCGTCACTTTCATTTAGTGGGATGACCAAAGTTTACCTATGACTGTCCTGCGTGAAGGTTTACCGTTTTTGGGTTTATGCGGGTTTTGCCGCCTTCCCCACGCAACGACTTTCCACGTAATTATGCGGTGAGTACCAGCATCAGTGTTGAATAAATTAACCGTTCGACGCGCGGTTGTTAATAGGTTAGTGTTCAGTTTCCTCTATCATGATTCGTGCGGATAGACCGGCACTTTCATTTAGTGGGATGACTGAACTTTTACATTTAAACTGACCTGCGTGAAGGTTTGCCGTTTTTTTGGGTTTATGCGGGTTTTGCGCCTCCCCACGCAACGACTTCTTTGACACTTATGTATGCGGTGAAGACCGGCATATCCGTGTGGAAAGTTCATAAGTATAAATGTAAAATCATCAGCGTCGTTGTTTCTAAGGAGAATCATTTCCATTAGAAGTGGCTCTGGGCCTTTACAAATTTGGAATTGATCTACATGAGAATTGTGTAATTGAGCTCCCTTCCATGTTGTTGGGATGGGAGTGCCATTGAGCCGATATGCACCTGGTTCGGGATCTCGTTGTTTACGCAGTATGTAGTCTCCAACATTGAAGCTGCAATTTTATTCGTGTTTTCCCCAACTGGGGTTCTACACGCATCAGCCTGCTCAGCGTTCATTGCGCCACGAGGTGCGGCGAGCGTCCCATCTCTGACAAATGCTTCGACCATGTCCTTTACGTCTGTGCATTCTTCAGTGTTGTGGCCTTTTGTCTTGTGAAAGTCACAGTATTTGCTCCGATCAGCATTGTGACGATGTCGGATTATTGGAGCCTTTGGCCATGGGAGCTCCTCAGTGGCGAATATCTCGGTGACGCTTTTGATGAGTGGCGTCCATCTGGAGTTTTGGTTCGACTGTACGTTATCCCTTCCGCCTAATCGATGTTGCAAGCCGGATGAGATGTCAAAGTTACCCTTGACTGCCAAATGCCTAGCTTCCGCTTTTGTTTAGTCGGGCGGTAAGGACGTTGTCTTCTCTTGTTTTCTGGGTGTAGAGGTTTGTGCTCTGGGGGAGATCTCTACCCAGTTGCTTCTCCGTTTCCGCAAAGCGTTTAGCTGCTGTCATGATGGCATCCCATGTGGATGGCATGCCATCTTTACCCGTTAAGGTGCGGATGAGCTCTGGGTCGTTCGCGCCCTGGATGAAAGCAGCTGCGAACAAGATCTTCGCTAATATTACCCAGACTTAGCTTCTTTGAGTTGAAGCGAGTGATGAAGTCTGGCAAAGATTCATCTTCCTCTCGAATGCATTTGAGGATTGTCCATTGCTCTTCGGTATACTTTCTTTGTTAGCTGAAGTGTTGGCTAAATTTTTGCTGGAAGTCTTCCCAATCGTAGATGTGGTGGACCGGTAGACGATCGAACCACGCTCTAGCTGGCCCAACAAGCGTCATTTGGAACATGTAACACCACGTAGGTTTCCGTCCAACTACTGACGGTTGCCCCCGCTATGAACTGTTCAAATGATCGTCTGGATCAGATATACCATCGTAAGTGCCGATGTTGGACATTTGTTTGGCACTTTTCGGGACGATTGCTTCCGCAATGTCCCTTGCAAATTTGGACGTTCCCGTCTTTGCAGCAGTTGGTGTAAATGTTTTCGAGAAGTCACGTGGATTTCCACCTGTGTTTTTTGGTTTGAAGGTTTCTTCAAAACGCCTTCTCGGTTCGGAGTCCGTTTCCTTACGCTTCCCTTTCGCCCTTTGACGAGGGTTTACGTCACTATCGGATTCCTCCGAATCATCGTCCAAGTATTCTTTGAATTCCTCAGGTTGTTGGAGTGAACGTAAGCGTTCATCCAACTCAGCTTGGAATTCTTTTGACGTGCTTCCGCCCACGCTTTGACTTCATCGAGTGTTTGGCGGGGGAGCCTCGTTCTTTGTCTCCCTAATTGGGTATCGGTGAATCCCAGTGAGCGATTATTACTGCACTTGCCCCAGCTTGGGTAACTGGGATAGTGTTCGTAAAATTTACTGCACTTGCCCCGGCTTGGGTAACCGGGGTAGTGTTCGTAAAAACTGTGTAGTCGCCAGTATTCCCCTCAGTAGCTGGGGTTGTGGTTACCGGAGTTTCTTTAACCATCTTTCCAGAAGTTTGAAAAAACTGAAAAGAAATGAAGTTCTAGCTTTGTCCCACGGATGGCGCCAATGAAGAAACACCAATCGACCCCGAGCAGATTACGGATAATCTGGGGGTTAAATAGATGTTTCCCACGAGGGGTTAGACCCGGCAAAGATGGTTCTTCTGATAACCTGCAAAACAGACACCGTGAGCTCGTCACTGAGAAGGGGGGGGGTACCTCCTTGTGACCACCTTCCGGCGTGAGAATCAGACTAGATTGCCCTTGAATATAAGTGTATATTAAGAGATTGCTAGAGCAGATACCAGGTATAATATGTAAGATACGAGATGAGATTAGATGATCATACCATTTGGGGTATTTATAGCCGAAGGTAGGTTTCCAAGAAGGTATAGCCGGCTGAATAGTATTCCTGTTCTACCAACTGTGGCCTACGCACGTGCCATGCTGGTTAGTTGGTGGGTAAGCAGCGGCTGACAGTGACCAGGCCTGCTGTGTACTATTCCTTTTCCACCAACTGCCGGCTATGCACGTGGTATGACAGGAGTTGGTGAGTAGGCAGCGGCTAATAGTGACATACAGTACAAGAGCATGCTGCTCGCCATACTGTTGTCAATGAGCTGTCGTATCTCTGGTCAGATCTTTTGCCCATACCTCGTCAGGTACAGTACAAAAGATCTTCAGTATCGTACGGACTGGCTCATTTGGGCGGGAGTATTCCCCCTCCCGCCTTTGTGCGGGATTGTTCCGGCTTTGCTCATTCCTTCAGGTGACTACTGAATTATTGAGAGCTAAGTGCCTTGTGCGTGTAGCCTTGCTGCGCGGGTGGCCTTCCCTGATGGCTTGTATCCGCAGCTGCGGGGAACAGGCGGAGTATTTCACCATTGGGAGGCATTTCCTGCGGGAACAGCTTGCGTACTGCGCGTAAGGACGTCACGTCTCTGAGCATGGTGGGTCCTGCGGATCCAGTTGGTTTCTGCGCAGACGTCTCTCCTCAGGGTGAGTCCTGCGGGTCCAACTGGGCTCTGCTGGGACCTACCTCTTCAGTCCGTCTCAAACATGTAACTATTTTTATAACTAATTACATACCCAAATACCAGTTCATTATCCATAACAAAATTCGGATTTCAGGTTTTTTATCCAAGGTTGGGGTTCATTCGCCCATATGAATAGTTGTGTGGAGGCTTATCTTATTAGCATATATATATATATATATATATATATATATATTAATATAGAGACGTACCATTACAAAATTGCATATACCTTTGCAATGTCATGTTGCATCCTTGTAATGTTGCAAAGTCATAAAACTTATTAAAATGAGTGATGGGCCTTTTTTCAAATACAAGACCAATTAAAAATTCTTTAAACTTTTGACCCTTATTTGTTTTCTTCAAATATCATCAGCATCAATATTATTTTAATAAAAATATATTATGTAATAAAAGTTCAAGTTTAAATAACCTACACTATTATACATTTATAATATTGACCGATAATAATCTGCAGTGTCGATGTTCTTAATAAGAATTTTAATTACAGTTCGTTCTTTGAGTCAATTTCACTCTAAGGGTGGACAGAGTGGTGTTTTCGAAGATTCATCCGGAAGGATTTTTGGGACGATATCGAAATGGCCGGAATGGTGTTCTCGCCCATCTTTCATCATTTTTTCTGATCTTCCAACCCATGGAGATAATTTCTTCTTTGTTCTTACATGGATTCGACATCACCCGCTCGGGATGCTTTTTTGTCTCGGTATAGACCACCACGGGGTTGTGTTTCCGTAGTGTCGACCGGTTCAGCCTCGTCTAGAGCTCACTTCGTCCGCCTTACGGAAAAGTAACTTTTTTCTGTTACTAATGAACAACTGACTGATTTTGTCACAACCAGGACAATTTTACTTAATTAAACCATATAAATAAAAGTCACGTGACAAACATAGTCATAGTTACTTTTCCGGTAGACTAGGACTATGTCCGTTAAATAAATCAAAAGTTTGAACTGCATCGGTCACGTTAGCAGCATAAACCACCACCGAGCTTCCGACTTAGTGGTAGCCCAGTTGTTTCTCCTAGAACTGGTCGTCGACCCAAGCCTCGACGTCTGCCGCCTGTGTCGGGGACAGTTTTACAAAGTAATTGGGGGGGGGGGGGTTGTCAGACATAAAAAGTCAAATTACCAAGGACGGTTGATATCCTGTACCTGACTCGGAAAAAAACGTCGTTAAAAGTATAAATTATTAAAATATAAATATTATATTTTTATAAGTAAAAAAATAATAATATTTTAGAGGATGGATGATGGTATGGATATAGATAAAGGGTGCTAGCTAGATGACATTTTTACACCCATATTCTTCTCATCTTTGCTTTTTACACACATGCTTTTGCAACTCAACTCAACTCAACTCAACTCAACTCAACTCAACACACATACACACAACTCTCTCTCTCTTTTGCTTCCATCATTTTCTTCCTTCATTCAATAATAATCACACACCCTCTCAAGATCTCCAGTCAAAACCCTTCAAATAATTACTCATCTTCATTTAATTAGTAGGCCTAAACCCTCATTAATCATCTGGGCTTTCTTTAATTTTTATTAAAGATTATAAAGATACTTTCTTTTTGTATTAATAATTGATTCCCCATCTGGGTTTAGCTTCATTTTTATTCCCACTTTGGAATCTTGATTTTGCTCTCAAATTTCAAGATTTTGATAAGATGGAATAATATTAATAATAATAATATTAATATTATTCACTTAGTTTTTGAGCTTAGAAATTGTTGGATCCTTGATTAACAGTTTTTAAGCTTACCCTTTTCATTAAAAAAAAACTATTAATTTTTAATTTTATATATAATTATATATACATAGGATCCTTAATTAGACAGTTTAGACTGTTTTTAAGCTTACCCTTTTCATTTTTTTTTAAAAATATTAATTTTTAATTTTATATATACATATATACTGTTTGAGAACTTGAACTTTTTTTTTAAAAAAAATAAAAATTGTTTTTGTGGATGAGTTTTATCCATTTGATTGGATTTGGCTAAAAGTGGGACACCTTGTATTGATGCTATGTTACTCATTTCTAACAGTGATCTCATTGAATTCATTATTCATTAATGATTCACAAATGAAGCCAAATAACAATAATAATAATAATAATAATACCAAAAGTTACAACCTTTGGATCAAGTTTCTTGAAATCTTTCAAGAAACACATCCAAGATCCATCAATATTATCAATATATAGGGTGTGATAAGTTTAGGAAAACATGGTGGAAGAAGCTTTTGATCTTGTGGATTGCATTTGGTACACTTGTTTCTTTATGGGTGTTTTGGTACATGAGATCTCAAGCTTTGGAGACTAGGAAAGATAATTTAGGAAATATGTGTGATGAAAGAGCTAGAATGCTTCAGGATCAGTTTAATGTTAGTTTGAATCATGTTCAAGCTATGTCTATTTTGATCTCAACTTTTCACCATGGGAAGAATCCTTCTGCTATTGATCAGGTATGAGTAATTGAATATCACTCTGTTTTTGTATAAAGTTTTAATCTTTTTGTGTTTTAGTTGTTAAGTATGTTGGTAATCTAGTTGGAGGGTTTTAGGTAGTTAATCTTTTGAAGTCTTTTTGTTTGTTTTGCTGGATTAGGGTTCATAATTGCATGATTTAGTGTAATTAAGCTTTAAGTCAAGTACTCTGTTTTTGTATAAAGTTTGAATTTTGTTTGTGTTTTAGTGACTAATTATGTTGGTAATCTGGTTTGGGGGTTTTGGGTAGTTAATCTTTTGAAGTTTTTTTATTTATTTATTTATTATTATTATTATTATTATTATTATTATTTTGAATTAGGGTTCATAATTGCATAATTATGCAATTATGCTTTAAGTCAAGTACTCTGTTTTTGTATAAAGTTTGAATCTTTTTTGTGTTTTAGTTGTTAAGTATGTTGGTAATCTAGTGGAGGGTTTTGGGTACTTAATATTTTGAAGTCTTTTATTGTTTGTTTTGCTGGATTAGGGTTCATAATTGCATAAGTTAGTGTAATTAAGCTCAAGTCAAGTACTCTGTTTTTATTTTAGTAAATAAAAAATGGAACCTTTTTTGTGTTTTAGTGGCTAATTATGTTGGTAATCTGGTTAGAGGGTTTTGGGTACTTAATATTTTGAACTATTTTTTGCTTGTTTTGCTGAATTAGGGTCCATAATTGCATAACTTAGTGTAATCAAGCATTAAGTCAAGTACTCTGTTTTTGTATAAAGTTTGAATCTTTTTTGTGTTTTAGTGTTTGATATTATGTTGGTAATCTGGTTAGAGGGTTTTGGGTACTTAATATTTTGAAGTCTTTTGTTTGTTTTGCTGATTTAGGGTTCATAATTGCATAATTTAGTGTAATTAAGTTTTTAGTCATGTTTGTGTTTTAGTGGTTAATTATGTTGGTAATCTGGTTTGGGGGTTTTGGGTAGTCAAAATTTTGAACTATTTTTTTGCTTGTTTTGGTGAATTAGGGTTCATAGTTGCATAATTTTGTGTAATTAAGCTGAGTCAAGTACTCTGTTTTTTTTTATTTAAATGAAAATGGAAACTTTTTTGGTTCTAGTGGTTAATGTGTAGTAAATTCAGTTGGAGGGTTTTCAGTTGCTTAATGCTTTGAATTCTTTTTTGTTGTCATTAAAAAGAAATGAACAATTTGGTTAATTTTTTTGAATTAAGGTATCAATTTAGTGTAATCAAGCAATCAATTTTTTTTTGACATAAAAAAAGTTAGATTTAGTTAATTTTGGGGCTTAATATTTTGAATGCTTTTCTGTTGTCACTGAAAAGGAAAATGAACAATTTTGTTTAACTTTTTTAACTAGGGTTCGGATTCGGACAATTTAGCTTAATTAAGCAATGAATTATGTGCTCTCTCTTTTTCCTCTTTTTGACACATAAAAATCAAAATTTTCTTAAATGTGTTAATTCATCTTAATTCTTTTTTCCTTTTTTTTAAATGGGAAATTGGCAAACTTAGTTATATTATGTAATTAGTGTTCCTATTAGACAATTTAGTGTAATTAAACATTTAATCAAGTATTTTGTTTTTCTATAAAAATGCAATCTTTGAGTTTGTAGTACTTGAATCTATTGGGTTGAAGTATTTTCTTGTATTTTAAAAAGGGAGCCAAAAAGTTGGTTAATTTTGTTACATTAAGGTTTGTAATTGAACAACATTTGTGGAATTAACAGGAGACATTTGCAAAGTACACGGAAAGAACCGCGTTCGAGAGACCACTAACGAGTGGGGTGGCGTATGCAGTAAGGGTACTTGATTCCGAAAGAGAACAGTTTGAGAAACAACAAGGATGGACCATAAAGAAAATGACCCCGGTTAATAAAGACAAATATAACCCTGAAGAACTTGAGCCGTCACCAATCCAACCGGAATACGCTCCCGTTATCTTTGCACAAGAGACTGTTGCTCATGTCATTTCTCTTGACATGTTGACCGGAACGGTATGAATATTTTATAAGATAATCAATAATGAAACAAGTGTAAAAGATAGTGTGTAGCGACTAGGCTCGAGCTCGGCTCGTTTAACAGAGCTCGAGCTTGACTCGTTTATTTTTTCAAGCTCGGGGTTATCTAATTTAACATTTATTGATTAATTTATCTACATTTTTAATTGTTATATACATATATATTAATAATAGAGTAACTTGTGATTTTCGTCCTCGTGGTTTGTCAAAATCTGCGGTTTTAGTCCAATAGTTTTAAATTTGCGATTTTCGTCCATGCGGTTTCATTTTACTTGCAATTAAACCCGAATTCACTAACCCCGTTAAGTCTGGTCGTTAAACCCATCAGCGTGCCTCAGTTTTGTTCTTTTTCTCCCAAAATAAACCTCAGTACTAATTTGCAAGTCCCCTCACGTGAGAGGCTAGGTTGTATTTTTGGGAGAAAAAGGACAAAACTGCCCCTCACGTGAGGGGCACGCCAGACTTAACGGGGTTAGTGAATTCGGGTTTAATTGCAAGTAAAATGAAACCACAGGGACGAAAATCACAAATTTAAAACCATTGGACTAAAACCGCATATTTGAACAAACTACAGGGACGAAAATCACAGTTTACCCTTAATAATAGTTATTGTACACTAACCTAACCTACATATATATTAATAATAATTTTTATATATGACTTATTATATATTATTTAGTATTTCTATCATAATTCAATATATAATAATAATTATATAAATATATTTGATATATTAAAAAGGAATAATATAAATAAGACGCTTGTTTAGGCTCGCGAGCTAGCTCGATAAGCGGAGCTCAAACTTGGGCTCGTTTATTATATAAGCTTATTTTTAGCTTGAGCCCGTTTAAGCTCAGCTCAATTCAAGCTTTTAGCGACCCGATCTCAAGTAGCTAACTAGTTACTTATTCAAGAGTTTGTATGTCAAATAACCTTTGATTATCTTATGCTTATTCATGTTTGCATGATCAACAGGAGGACCGTGAAAACGTGTTGCGTGCAAGGGAGTTAGGAAAAGGAGTTCTCACAGCTCCGTTGGAACTAATAAAGTCAAACCGACTTGGAGTTATTTTGACTTTTGCTGTTTATAAACGAGACTTACCGTCTAATGCTACGCCAGAGGAAAGAATCGAAGCAACCGACGGGTAATATTTTTAAACCTCATTAGATTATATTAAAAAATAAAAATGGTGAAAATTTACGAGACAAAGTGATTTATCGTTGAATGTTGACTTTTTGGTCAAACTCAGGTACCTTGGTGGAGTATTTGATATTGAATCATTGGTGGAGAAATTGCTACAACAACTTGCTAGCAAGCAAACCATTTATGTGAATGTTTACGATACAACTAATATATCAAACCCTATTAGCATGTATGGTGTTGATGCTACGGACACTGGTTTGCAACATGTTAGTCCTCTTAACTTCGGTGACCCGTCAAGAAAGCATGAGATGCGTTGCAGGTGATTATTACCTTACAACTACAATTTTTCTATTTACATGTACGCATGTGTGTGTGTGTGTGTATATATATAGGTAAGGATCCTAAGAGAACAATTTGAAAATTGAGAACTTTGAAAACCATTTTGGACCACTAAGAAAACCTCTGAAAAAATTATAAAACAAAAATTTTAAAAAACTAAAAAAACCAAAATTCTTATATTTCATTCTGGTTTCATAAAAAAAAAAACTTCGTATTATACACATGTGTATAATTTCATTTAATCTCTAGTTACGTAATGTACACATATGTACATTATCATTTACCTTAAAATGTACATGTGTATAAAAAAAAACATACATGTACATGTGTACATAGTATACATATATATATAATTTAGCTAATTTGTAACTTTTTTTTATGAAACCGGGATGATAAATAAAAATTTTGGGTTTTAACCTTTTTTATTTTTGCGTTTTTTTTTGTTTTATGATTTTTTTTATTTTTGGGTTTTTTGTGGTCCAAAATGGTTCTCATAGTTCTCAATTTCATATATGTACATAGTATACATATATGTATAATTTAGCTAATTTGAAACGTTTTTTTTATAAAACCTGGATGATGAATAAAAATTTTGGTTTTTTTTATTTTTGCGTTTTTTTTAATGATTTTTTTTATTTTTGGGTTTTGTATGTATAGTAGTTGCATATGTATCCACAAGTTAACTTGTTTTACATGTAACACATCCTTGATTCCAATAAAGATTTTTTTCAAGATCTTGTTGACTAAATGTGTTTTCCCCAAATTACCCTTTTGCAAGAATGATCAAGTTATAATGGTTTTAAAGGGGCATGTTGTAAATGGCAAAACTACCCTCAAATGATATTTATATATAAAATAAATTAATTAAATGATTTGTTATTAAGGGTCCTTAAAGTTCTTAAATTATTTAAAAATGATCGTTCTCATATATATATTCCGATACAAATGAGGAATTGTGTAGTATTTAATGTTATTTTGGTCATACAGATTTAAACAAAAACAACCGTGGCAAACCTTGGCAATATCAACTTCTGTTGGTATTTTTGTGATCACATTACTTGTTGGGCATATTTTTCATGCAACTATAAATAGAATAGCGAAAGTTGAAGACGATTATCACGAGATGTCAGAGCTCAAAAAACGCGCCGAGGCTGCTGACGTGGCTAAATCCGAGGTATTTATCGTGCAACCAAAATTTGAATCTTTACTTTAGTCTTTTCTTACTTCTCATTTTTTTCTTTTGTAGTTTCTTGCTACCGTTTCTCATGAAATTAGAACCCCGATGAATGGTGTTCTTGGTAAGTTATTTTGTAAAGTTCATTACTTTTTTTGTGCATTTTTACCATTGTTTTAAAAACCGGTTAAAACTGGCCGGTTTAAACCGGATTTCGCACAGTAGGTTGGTATTTTGAGTCCGGTATTTTTGGCCGGTTTGCTAGATTTGTCTAAAATACCGGTTTTTACCGGCAAACCGGTTTTATGTCCGAGAATTTTTTGATATTTGCGGCCCTTATTTTTTCAAAATTACTTTTAATCCAACAATTAACATTCAGACGTGTAAACTTTAGGGCTATTATTTAAAAAAATTGAATGTTTTTGCAGAATTTTTTTTAATATGAATTAACTTTTTAATTACTTTTTGTTATGGAATCATTTACTTTTGGGTTATTTTTGGATTAAAGTTACATTTATAGAAAATTATTAGGTAAAACTATTCAACCGGTTGAACCCTCCAGTATAATCCGGTTCAACCGGCTGTACCATTTTTTAGCTCAATCCAGTATAAGTAAAATACCTGTTTTTAAAACATTGATTTTTACCCTTTAAAAAAGTTTCTTGAATCTTTATTTTTTTTAAAAATTTCTTGTTTTTTGTTTTTTTGTTTTTACTTTAGGGATGCTGGATATGCTTATGGACACAGTTCTCGATGTAACACAACAAGATTATGTTAGAACTGCTCAAGCGAGTGGAAAAGCTCTTGTTTCATTAATAAATGCTGTTCTTGATCAAGCTAAAATTGAATCGGGAAAACTTGAGCTCGAAGCGGTTCGGTTCGATCTTCGGGAAATTTTTGATGATGTTTTGTCATTATTTTCCGGGAAATCTCAAGAAAAAGGAATTGAGGCAAGAATTTAGATATTTACCTTTTCTTTATTTTTTAACTTGATGTAAATTTTTTTTTTTCTAATTTGTGCATAATTGCAGTTGGCGGTCTACATATCGGCGAAGGTCCCGGAAACTTTAATCGGTGATCCAGGGCGCTTTCGTCAAATTATTACAAATCTCATGGGCAACTCGATTAAGGTATGGTATATTTTTATTTGTGTTTGTTGGATAATGAGTCAAAATGGGTTGGGTTGACTTTCCTAAGAATTTTTTCATTATTTTTTTATAATAAATAGTATACTATGATTAAATAAATAATTGTTAAAATAAAAAATAATGATCAAATTTTTTTAGGAGGTTATAAACACTTGATTTATTATGCTACAAGTGACTTTGAAGTTTGAACTTCTTATAGTTATTTATATTTTAATTTAACCGGTTTGACCCGTAGTCAATAAAATAAAAATCAAAGTTGACCCGTTTTAGCTTTTCACATGAACGGGTCGGGTTGACATGAAATACTTTCTGGTTAGTTAAAAAAAATCACAACTAAAAACTTAATAAAAAAAAGAAAAAAGTAAAAACACAAAAATGTTTCCACCGTCATTCTAAAAAAACACAATGGTAAGTGAAAAAATTCGTCGTGTATTTTTGTTTATCATTGTGTTTTGTGTTTACGCCCTGCTTGCGTAAACACAATTACGCCCTGCTTGCGAGATTAGTAAAATAACGTCAAAATTACGCCCTGATTAGTAAAAAATTCGTCGTGTTTTGTGTTTACGCCCTGCTTGCGGTGCGCGCATATAATGTATATATGTGTGAACCCTCGGGTGGGCAAAAGTAAAATTGCACTAATTTTGACGTTATTTTACTAATCTCGTGAAAATAACGTTAAAAGTGGCGGAAGGTTAATCAGGCATCATGTGGTGGCGTTGATAGCCGAAAGACAAGGGCACATGCACCAATCAGCCGGTGTCCCGATGATTGAGTGCTATGTGCCTTATGTCCAAGGCTTGATGTAAAACTACTATCGAGCCGGGGGTCTCACCGGAAGCAGCCTCTCTATCCCTATGGGATAGAGGTAAGGCTGTCTACATCTTACCCTCCTCAGACCCTACCATAGCATTGCTATTGGTGGGATATACTGAGTACGATGATGATGATGATGATGATTGTGTTTTGTGTTTATTTTCGTCATTGATTATGTCTTTTTTCCTTTACACTGTGCCTTTTTTTCTTTATATTGTGTTATATTACTCAACATTGTGCTACATTTTGTTCGGCATTGTGTTATATTTTGCGATCTATTGTGTCTTTCTTTAGTTATAACTGTGTCTTTTGTTCATTTTCGTCATTGTGTCTTATCGTCAATTTTTTTTTTGTCATTTTTTTATTATTTTTTTTGGAACGGGAATGATGGCGGAAACAATTTAGTTTTTTAATTTTTTTCGTTTTTTATTTATATTTTGAGTTATGATTTTTTTATTATTTTTTTGAATTTATTTTTAAGGGATTTTTTACATGAACTAATTATTACCATATTAACCGCTATAGTTCACCGAAAAAGGACACATCTTTGTTACGGTGCACCTTCTAGAAGAAGTTGCAGAGTCAATAGACGTAGAAACCGAACCGTCTTCAAAAGACACGTTAAGTGGACTGCCTGTAGCCGATAGAAACCGAAGCTGGGAAGGATTCCTACCCGCGGGTCAAGTTGACGACCCATCCGAATCCGTAACTTTAATAATATCAGTCGAAGATACCGGTGTCGGGATCCCGCTAGAAGCACAACACAGAATCTTTACACCCTTTATGCAAGTGGGCCCGTCTATTTACCGTATGCATGGAGGCACCGGTATCGGGCTCAGCATCAGCAAGTGTTTGGTCAACTTAATGAACGGTGAGATCGGGTTCGATAGTGTCCCGCATATTGGGTCAACTTTCACTTTCACCGCGGTTTTTTCTAACCCGAACGAGGTAAAACTCAACAGTCAACCAAAGTCAAAGCCGGAGTTTTGCGGCATGCAAGCGGTTGTTGTTGACCCGAGACCCGTACGAGCCGAGGTGTCGAGATATCACATTCAACGGCTAGGAATGCACGTGGAAGCCGTCTCGAGTTTGACCAACGTGTTGTCAATGTTGACCAACGGAAGTCAAACCGTACACGTCGTGTTAGTCGAGGAGGAAGTTTGGGATCGGGATTCGAGTAATTCGTCGGTGTTTTTTTACAAATTAAGAAATTTGGATAATCCTCCAAAGTTGTTTATTTTAACGAATTCGATTGGTGGGTCCCGCCAGTACAACGGGATATGCTCGCCAGCTGTCATAACGAAGCCATTAAGAGTAAGCATGTTGGCGGCTTCGTTACAACGGGCAATGGGAAGTAACAGAAGCAATGAGAGAAATGGTGAAATACCGAAATTATCCTTGTCGAAATTATTAGTCGGCAGGAAAATATTAGTGGTCGATGATAATAATGTAAATCTTCGGGTTGCTGCGGGTGCGTTAAAGAAATACGGTGCGGAGGTTGTGTGTGCGGAAAATGGTTGGAAAGCTATTTCTTTATTAAAACCGCCTCACTCGTTTGATGCGTGTTTTATGGATATCCAAATGCCAGAAATGGACGGGTAAGGATAATATAATATAATCTAATATAATATTAATATTTTTTTTAATGTTAAATTTTTATAATATTACATATATTTTTTTTCTTGAATTTTAGGTTTGAAGCGACAAGAATGATACGCGACAACGAACAAGAAATAAATACTCGTATCCAACACGGGAGCTTACCGTTACAAGATTATGCAAATGTTTCAAACTGGCATGTACCGATTTTAGCCATGACTGCCGACGTCATCCAAGCTACACATGAACAATGCCTTAAATCTGGGATGGATGGTTATGTTTCTAAACCGTTTGAAGCTAACCAACTATATCAAGAAGTTTCTCGGTTTTTCCTATAGGTCGATTCAACCTCGTCGGCCCCACAAAAATTGACCAAATTGTGCGTGTTTTTAGACATTTTTGGTAACGGGGCCGTTTTCTTCACAAGGGTGAGTTATTATTATTAAATATTATGTGATATGATCAAATACAACTAGATTTAACGTACTAATCGTATAAATAACTAGAGTTATTATTATTACTCTGCAGTTTTTTAGCCAGAGTAATTATTATTACACTTCCTTTTTTGTAGTATAATTACTTAAGTTCAAAACTGCATAGTATAATAATTACTCTAGTTATTCGTAAGTTTAGTAGGTTAATATATTATTATTGTCATAAAATTTAATATTATTATTATTATTATTAATGGACTTTCATTTCAGGAAACTAGTTACGGTGACGTGTGATGTACATACAAAAATCATTTGTTGGTGGAAATATGTTGATTTTGTAGAGCGAGTTTAGATACAGAAACCGATTCATTTGCCATCACGTAGTGTTTGATCTATATTTTCAAGTTATCGGAAAAAGGAACGGGTTTGGAAGTTGACTTTTTCGGTCAACTTTGAACTTCATCTTCTTCAGGTTTCGCTATTTAGTTTGCGTTAGTTGATGCAACCTCACAAGTGGACGAAAGAAAGAATGTATTGTGGTATATATAGTTTGTAACTTTATAATAAATACGCTTAAATGTATGTAGTAATGTATACGTATGATATACGATTTTCAGGAAGGTTGTTTTAGATACCGAAATTTACCCTGTTGATCAGTTTCTATAATCGATGATATAATGGAAACAAGGAAATATGTAATACCTGATAATCCAGTGATGTTTGAGATTGACATCTTCTTAATCTGATCGAGTTCCCCTTTAGGGTGTATGGTTAGGATGGAGATTAGGTGTTCTTGATGAACACGATTTGAGAGAGAGAGGTAGGGGATGATTCTTATGGTGTTATTATTCATCATTCGTTATTAACCTCCCTAGTAAGCTCTCTATATATACACCCAAGGGGAAACCCTATTAATGTTAGTAAGGGTAATTCCGTCCATCAAGGATTTACCAGTTATAAACATAAGGTTATTTAGGTCAATGATCAATAATAAGATAAATAATTATAAGGGCCATATATAAATATATATAAAATATATTTATTCTAACATTCTCCCACTTGGCCTAGTAATTATTTATTATGAGCATTAGATTAGTCTGATCAGAGGTTAATACTCATTTTAGTTCTAAACCTAAATTGCAGCAGAGAAATACAGTCGTTGAATCAATATTCGACTCAGGACCCCCATTAATCATACTACAACTCAAATTTAAAACCTAACTTTAGGATCAAATTGACAAATAAGCCCTTACCGTTGATTTGTATAATTAGTGTCTATACGTCTTTAGGCATGCATGAACGTATTTAGAGACAAAACAAATTTTCAACGTATGAGGAAAAATTAATAATTAATCATTCATAGTACGATACGCAGTTGCGCTTGGTCATTGGTAAAACCCGTCTCTATTATTGGCCATTTAGGAGACTTATGGGTGACAGACCTTTAATTAGTGGATCCATAAGCATATCATGAATGCATTCGATACAAAAGTTTAGTTTCCTCTATTTGTTCTTAAGTCATAAGCGAACAATAATTTAGACTTGTATCGAATTCTAATGCAGCCCCGCTTGAACTGTTACTGTTCAAGAAATAAGGGTAGCTGACTTTATCACAATAAGTCTTCAATATTGGATTTATATGAAGTTAATAAATTATGAGTCAACTGATAAAGTTTTCCAACAACATTTAGTGACACGTTGCGTTATGATCAGCAACATATTATGTCATTATAACTTAGGTCGTTGTTATCAGTTAGTTAGGACTCCTTCATGAGATAGTAATGTCTGCTGACATAAGGATATACCCAGAAGTTGACAAAGTTAGAATATTAGTAGTCAACCGTTTTTTTAGTTCTCACTTCTTCTTCTTTAAATTATTGTGTCTCGTTTCTTAGAGATATTGTGATATTTTATCAGATGCTTCACAATAGAAATAATTAGTCTAGTGTTTAGCAATGTGACCAATATCTAAACGAGTATAGATTTGAACCTTCTTAAGGCATCTAATTAATGATGCATAAGGAAATAATCTCATTTATCCTATTAGCCTCTAAAGGAGAGCAATATTGTATGTTACAAGTGTAAGGACCCGTTTCATGTAAAACATATAAAACTAATGAGTCTATCTCGGTGTATTTTGATAACTATTAAATAAGAGGTATCTCCGAGATTGATTAGGTCAAGATATGCGTTAACAATACTTTGACTCATGTAACATATACTTGTCAAAAGAATGTCATCTATATAAGGACAAGTTTACATTAGTTGCTCCCACTCATCTTGAGGTAGGTAAATCAATCCACTTAGTTCTTGATGAAGAGAGTTGCATTATGATTTCATTATTGATTCTTGCATCAACCCATACATGGATTTTATTGACTTACAAACTAAGTGTTCTTAACCTTCAGTTTAGAACTTACAGGTTATTTTACGAACATGTAGGCCAGTGTTAGGGAAAGTTGTTTTAATGTTCATGTAATGTAGCTCTAAATTATTATAAGCTACTAGAACAGTGATGATCCTCAAAGTAACCTTTTGTAAGACAAGGAACTAGGTTCTTTGATAATTTATTCCCTCTTGAGTATACCTTTATCAATCAATCATACCTTTAGTGTATTAACGTTATTCATTCAGATTTAGTTTAGTAATGACTACCTTTTAGGTAATTCAACCAAATCCCAAACGTTATACTATTTTAGAAGATTGATTGATACTAATGGTTTAATTAGAAGAGGTAGGATCATTAAACCTTCCAAAATCCATTTAATCTTTAGTCAGGTAGGGTACATAATCATCAAAGTTAGTAGGCCTTTGAGACCTAGATGACCTCCTGAGTTGATTATTGGGTTTATAAGGAGTTTCATATTTTCAGGTATATTAGGAGCAATATTAGTTTCTAAGTATGTAAGAGTTGGTGCAGTATGGTGTACAAGAGGTGTAATCGGAGTTAAAGTAAGCGACAATCTCTCCCCCCGCGTCTTGTACTTAGCCAAGTTATGATAAGGACTTTTACTGCTCCTACTGACCTTAGAAATATGTAAGAATTCAGCATGCTTAGGGTCAACATCAGAAGACCAATAAATTCTAATTGAGGATTATATTAATTAGTCTTGGTAAGAAATCTAAGTTTTCCCATATTTAGGTATCCAACAAAATTTGTTAGGAGTAGCATTAAATGTTAAGGAGACAAGATATAATGGAGCAGTGTCTTATACAAGGGATGTTTTATGAGGTAGATTAAGTTGTTTCTCCCCCATCTCTTGCATATAAGGACACTCAGTGCTCCCACTGATCTTTTAGGCCTCTAAAAGTCCATACAAGTTTTGGCGATTCATGTCATAGGAAACTTTCATACATTTTAGACTTGATTTCCTTATTGTCCATATTTCATAAGAAATTTTAAGGACATATTTAGAAGGAATACTGATAAGTATATATGAATTGATTTCTTTAAAGAACTTGTCCAGTAGGAAACAGATTAGATACAAGTTGATATTCTTCTAAGCTCCACTAATAGCAGTGAATTATAACTTATGGTGGACCTCACTTACTCCCTTTATCCAGTTTATATTTAGGGCATTTAACACATGCTTTCAAATCACTAAGAATGAGATTTAATGGCGATTCATCCTTTGTCAACCGAGTCATGATTTCTCATGAAAATTTTGGTCTTAATGGATGAAGTACGTAAGTCTCATTTATCTTTTGTTAAATTCTCATTTCTATGATAACAAAAGGTTGTGAAATTTGTAGCATCGCTTAGTTTTATCTTATAAGGTTTCTATTCAGATAATAACGACCGATAATATGATAGTTTTAGTTAGTAGTGACTTTGTTTTGGTCATTTAAAACCTTATAACTGTCAAAATGTAGCTTTAGTATTGATACTAAATTCTGAGTAAACTCTAGAATGTTTAAGGTATCATAAAGCTTAATACAAAACAGCTTTTATGGTTCTTACAACCTTAACACTAAATGAGTCACTGACTCTCATCTTAATTATTATCGATTTCTGATAAGGAAACGTATAAAACTAAACTCAACTAACATGTGTTAATAGGGATATTAATATTAGTGGAGTTAAATATCATTAATTGGTAACTACCTTTCTTAGCCAACTGTTCCCTTGAGGTATGGATAGTCTCTTTGCTCGTGCCTAGTCTAATGGCATGATTTTGCAGTGAGACTTTCCCTTTGAGAACTTAGAGCTGGAAGCAGTACTTGTATTTTGTTTCAAGTCTTTAGAACTATCCTCTTTTAAGGTTTAGTGGTAGTAAGGTGAATAACATTTGATTTTCAATTTTAGGCATTCCTTTTCCTGTACATATATTGCTAGCAACACACTCAGTTTCCTTTAGTACTTCTGAGTGTTATAGTTGATTCTTAAGGCATCTAATTGTACTGGTGGAAAAGTAATACACTGAAAAGACTTCATTAAGTTCCATGTATAAGCTCTCAGTTTATGGGTCATGGAATTAAATATTAGGATGTATTCACAAATGCCAATTAACCTTTTTATTTAGAATTAGAGTGTTTTGCATGCATCTTAGGAATTGTTTTGATTCTATTATTTCCATAGAAAAAAAAAACGTTAGTCTTAGGAATTTTAGAATCCGTAATTGCTCACCTGATAGGAATCATGTAAGGAGTTCTTGATTATCATAAGAGACATATTTATTTATCCCACTGATTATGCTCAAGTGTTTTTCTGTAATACTTTTATCAGAATGAGCAGTAAGAATTTCAAGTCTTTAAGGATAATCAAGACTCAAAAGGGCAAATTTTATAAGACCCTTTTAGAAGCAAAACTCTTCTTAGGTTTTGTAATAAGAATGGATGATTTAGGTTTGAGATTCAAACTTTATAGAAGAATTTTAGAGTGATTTATGTTATGGGTAATCTAATAAGGCAGACTGAAATTAGGATCATTAATGAAGGATCATTAATGTAAGGATCATTATGAAGATGTGATAATTTTAAGTATAACACCAAAATTAATTTTATTATACTTAAATAAAATAGATCACCGTTGGGCAGAAAATGTATTATTTAAGTATAAAATTCTTGTGCGAAAATAATTGTAACAAATCACCGTTGGGCAGAATTGGAACAATCAAGTTGTTATGCACAAGGTAAGTTTGCAATACATAAATGTAACAAATCACCGTTGGGCAGAATTGAGACATTTAAGGTATTTAAGGCAAAGTTAATGTCATTTGAGTATCTAGCAATTTTAGGATACTCATCTTTTAGATGACTATGCTTAGTTAGACTAAAACAACTTTGATAAGCTACCACATCACCATTGGGCAGAAGTGAACTCATGAAGTGTTGTTTAAGTTAAGCAAAACTAAAGTCATGCGAATGTCTGATAACGTTAGGACATACACTTTTAAGTGACATACTTAATTAGACTTAAATAACAATATTAGGTTACACATCACCGTTGGGCAGAAGTGAACTATAAGTGTTATTTAAGTTAAGTAATTTAACGGAGCAGGGCCCCTTAATCAGTTAGGTTATATATAAGGGTTTCTGATCATTTCGCAACATGTAAGATATAAGTAAAGTTGCGATTTCTTCGAAGTGATGTTGCGAATTTGGTTAGGGGATTTTAGATGTTGCGAACAGTGCAGTCATAAGTAATGTTGCGATTGATGTTTTATAAGAGATGTTGCGAATGATGTTGTTATGAGAGATGTTGCGAATGGAGTTGTTGTGATGTAATCAGCATTGTTGCGATTTAAAGCACTCGCAACATAATTGTTGCGATTAAGAGTACTCGCAACATCCTGTGATTTTATGGGCTGATCGCAACATCAATAGGTAATACTCGCAACATCTTGCAAAATTAGCTCGTCGCAACATCTTAAGTAATACGCAACATCTTAAGGTTCGCAACATTAGTGACTTTTCGCAACATATGTCCCTTCGCAACATTCTGTGATGCTAGGTTCTGATCGCAACATAATTAGTGGACATTCGCAACATGTTACTCGCAAGATAATATGTAATTCTCGCAACATCATGCGATTTCGCAACATTTCATTTGTTGCGATTAGAGTCCAGTTGTTGCGAATAGATGCCTTGATTCGCAACATTAGCAGAATTCGAAAAGAATAATCAACCTGATAACCTTTTCCTAATTTTAAGGGATTTGGGAGATTCTGTTATAAAGTTTTAGATTATCTCAAAATTTAATAAGATTTCAAAATTATATCTTTTATCTTATTTAAAAGATTTTGAAATTAAACTTAGAGATAATATTATCTCTTTAAAGTTTTAGATTATCTCTAATTTTAATAAGATTTCAAAATTATATCTTTTATTTTATATTAAAGATTTTGAAATTAAACTTAGAGATAATATTATTTCTTTAAAGTTTTAGATTATCTCTAATTTTAATAAGATTTCAAAATTATATTTTTTATTTTATTTAAAAGATTTTGAAATTAAACTTAGAGATAATATTATCTCTTTAACAGATTTCATTTTCCCAAGTTAATCCTAATTAAGGTTAGTTTTCGAAAATTATGATGTTCTTCAAGAACATCTTCGAAAAAAAAAAAAAAAAAACAAGAACAGTTTCAAGAATTTTACGAAACTGTTTTCGATTATATTATCAGATTTAATACTGGAATCGAAATCTGAAAGTTTTGTAAAACAGATTTCGAAAATAATCAGGTTTTTATAATGAACAGGTTTTAATCAGACCTAACAATTCGTTAGAAGTAATACGAACATCAGATCCAATCAGTTTTATGATGATGATCAAAACCGTAAACATAAGGGTTTTAATCAAAAACTCGTTTCCTATTTTAATTCCAGTTTTTATGGACATCGAAGAAACTGATTAATCAACATCATGCTCTGATACCACATGTTGATCAGTTTCTATAATCGATGATATAATGGAAACAAGGAAATATGTAATACCTGATAATCCAGTGATGTTTGAGATTGACATCTTCTTAATCTGATCGAGTTCCCCTTTAGGGTGTATGGTTAGGATGGAGATTAGGTGTTCTTGATGAACACGATTTGAGAGAGAGAGGTAGGGGATGAATCTTATGGTGTTATTATTCATCATTCGTTATTAACCTCTCTAGTAAGCTCTCTATATATACACCCAAGGGGAAACCCTATTAATGTTAGTAAGGGTAATTCCGTCCATCAAGGATTTACCAGTTATAAACATAAGGTTATTTAGATCAATGATCAATAATAAAATAAATAATTATAAGGGCCATATATAAATATATATAAAATATATTTATTCTAACATACCCAAGTCTAATTATCAAATAGCTCACAAATCAGTCTTAGCTTAATATTGTTAGACAAATGACTTTGAAATATTCTTACATTTTAGGCGGAACAAGAAAAAAAGAGTATGAAATGCGTATTTAAACCTCCATTTGCATTTCAAATTCATTTGCAACATCAATGAGCTCGATTGTTTTCAATTTAGCGTGTCTTGTTAGTTTTCTAATCACCACTGGGGTGCAAATGAGCCAAGGCACACGTGACGTGAGCTACTTGAGCTCGGATCAATAAAAAAAAGGAATCTCGAAAGTAGCCGAGCCAGGGATCGAGAATTGTATGAGAAGGGGGCGGTTGGGTGTTTCGAAGTTTTACATAGTTGAAAGATCACATGTATTAGTTTTAAACAACACACTCGGGTGTGTTGGGTCATTTAAGATGCTAAGACGTAATTTGACAACGGTGGATTGCATGACGACGGAGGACCGAAGCTGGAAAACCATACCATAAAAAAAGCTGAGAATCTAATGATAAGACCGGTAAAACTTATGCGAGTCGGGTAGATTGGGTGGGACGGGAAGTAATTAACAAGACGACTTGCGGTTATTCCGTAAGCTAAGCAATGAACCACCAAACAAACCATGTTTACGGTATTATTACAACTTTAGTTAAAAATCGTGATTACATGATTATTACAACAACCTCCAAGATCTTCGTTACCCCTAAAAGTCAGGGTTTCAAGGTAAAAAGAAAAAAGTCAAAATTGGTAAATAAAATGGGTAATTCTGGGTCAAAAGCTACAGTGTCATTCGAGAGACAACCGGTTGCCGGTAACCAACGTGCAACACACGTGCCCGCCACAACTCCCATTAACTATGTAATTGACATGTCAAACTACATAGTGTTGTCGTATTTCCTATCTTCGCATCCTGGAGGAAACGGAAGTTAGTTCCGAATCACCACCATGCAACCAGCCGCTGGTGGGATGACTATTTTAATGCTTCCGGAAATCCTTAACCGCTAGTGCTAGTTCAACAACATTCCGAACTTTCTCTGATTTTAGTAATTCCTGACGAATTTGATCTTATCAACGAAGTTCTTCTCCCGCCTGCTGCTGAATGGAACCCTCTCATCGCCACCCAATTGTTTCCTAACCCAGACGACCTAGAGTTTGTCAATCCTTTTGCTGAATGGAATCCATTTTATGGTGTGCTGCTGATGATGGCCATGAGACGTTCGTGAACGTCAATGACATTCATCAGATCCTGTTTCCTGGCGCGTTTGAAGAGAGAGTCGATGTTTTTGACAAAATAAAACCTTTTCAGGATCCAGATCCAGATGCAGATCCTTTTGAGGGGATTGCTGATTCAGATAATTATTTTGAGGGGATGTCTGTGCTTACTAATTGGGCGTTTGGTGGTGCTGGTGATGATGGTGCACTTGAAGTAGGAATACTCGACGTTTTTGAGGGTCACGTTGATGTTGATGAGCTTGAGGGCGGAAATAATGCTGCTGCTAGCGGTGGTGGGGGTGGTGAACCCTATCATTGACCTCCTCGAGATGGTCGTGCGCCATCGACTCAACGAACTCGGAGAACAGATCCACAACTTCCAGCATCAGCTACAACTACAGGGAAGAGTGGAGAATGTTGACCAAGTCAACAACCTACTAGAAGTTGTGCAACAGCTTCAACACGCCTTATAAGGACTCGAGGCTTAGTTCTTTGATTCATTACATAGTCTAACCTTTTGTAACTACTATTGCATGTCCCACCTGCACATATTATTCTGTTGTAGTTGGCTATCATACCACGACTAGTGAGATGTAGTTATGTTTGTTGTCGCTATCGTACCACGACTGATGAGATGCTATGTTTTTGTTGTTGCTATTTGTTATCTTTTGATGTTTTAAACATAGTCTAACACTATACACATTATTACAAGTCACATATTTTGCTACCCTTTGTGTTTTAAATACTTTTATTGACGTTAATTTGAAAAGTTAACTGTATCGAGCCCAAAATAGTATTTCTTCTGATCTATTGTTTTTTATGCGCAAGCTTCCTCCACAATTGTAGTTTCGCGTTCAATGGTCTAGAATCGAAGTTCAAGAGCTATGTGCATGTGTAAACCCAACTTTCATGACTCCTGGCTTAGGGCGTTACAATCATTCGTAAATTTGGTAACTAAATACTAAGCATCGACATTTAGATTCTATACAGCCAAAACCCTAACCTTTATCTTAAAATTTTCACCAAAACCTAACCTTTATCTTAAAATTTTCACCACATCCATTGCTTAACTAAATCATATAAAGAAGTACTGTATTAAGTAACCAATTATCAAACCAAATATTCACACAACATTTAAATAAATTAGTTACCAATCCACACATGATAGTTGGGATAAAAGTGTCTCAAACACAATGTGTGGAACATGTGAAGAGAGAAGGAGTTGCTTGTGTGATGAAACGATGTTGGTGGAAGCAGGTTCACACTGATAGAAGCACCAGTGTGGCGGGTGAGACGGGTGAAAATAAATAATGTTTAGGCCACAAGTATATATTCTTTCGTTAAAAAGATGTTATTTCACTTTAAGGCAGACACATCTACATAGGAAAAGACAAAAACTGTCACATTAAGAAATTGTTAGAGGTCATTATCATAATAGGTCGCACGATCGTACGAGAGAAGAGACAAAAAATGATCCCTTACGGGACCACCTCCGGACATTAAAAAATTGTTTTTTTTGTTAGGTGTACGTTCTCCTTGTCGTGTCCCTTGAGTTGTGTTAATATTTGTTAATGTTATATGATTTACACCATTTTTGTGTGATTACATAGACATTGGCTCGCATATGCATGTATTGCAGATTTGCGGTTTTAGTCTTAGAGCCCATTTAGTTTCTTTGTTGTTAGGTTGATGGAAAATATGACCTTCCTCAAATATACCATATATTTTAACTTAATAATTTAATTATCTAAAAATCACATATATTAACCCATACATCTTAAACTTTTTTAATTTAGATTATTACTAGAGAAATATAGTTTTAAAGTGATATACGTTGATCCTTTTATATATAACACAAACCGAACTATATCTGGATAATAGGTAAGCGAGCAACAAGTGATATTATAATTTAAAACATTAAGAAAATAAAAAAGCTTCTCTTCTCTCAACATACTAACATTATAATTAGGATTGTAAACGAACGGAACATAGGTGAACTGTTGCTCTATCATGTTTGTTGTGTTCGCTGTGTTTGTTCTCTGATGCGTGAATATGTAAGAGATAATTGCTTTTTTCACTAGGGTATTGTAAATTGAAAAGGATAAGGGTTAATTGCATACTAGAAGGGAAATATGTAATTAAATATAACATCGGGGAAATATGTAATTTGGAGGCTTTATAAACATTTCTAATTACAAACACAAAATTAGTTTTAACGGCTCCACCACAACGCACGGGATATAAATACTAGTTACATATAAAGTAAACCAACCCGAGACTAAAGATTGTCGCATCTACAGAGAAAAAGACAAAAATGATCAGAGAGAAAGAAAGACGGTTGGAGGTCTTGTTACAATCTAGCCATAGAAATGGACAAGAAAGAGACAAGAAATGATCCCCTGGTAGACCACCTTTACCATAGGACTAGTAAAGAATATGTTCATAAACTTTTTTTTGTTTTTTTATGAAAAAGGACGGGTAAATGTTTTTTCTCTCTTATTTTATAGCATTCAAATTCAATATGAGTGAAGTTTTTATAATATAGGGAGTGGTTTAGGGTGTTATGAGTGAAGTATTGAGAAATGCAGTAATTTTTCTGTATATTTGAAAAGTTACTGATCACATAATATAATTTTTTATTACATTTTAAAAGTGGTTTTGAGTGAATGAAAGAGAAACGATAACGATGAAGGAATAATACAATATTATTTAATTAAAAAGAGAAAAATATATATAGTACTTTTTAATGAAAAAATAAAAGATTGGATTTTTATTAAATGGCCCCCCTATGTAAAGTTGTAAACCACCTTTACCATAGTACTAGTAAAGAATATGTTCATAAAACTTATTTTTTTATTATTATTTTACTTTTTTTTTCTAAGTAATGATATTTTATATTGATGATATGAGTACATAATTAAGCTAATTAAACTAGACAAGCTGTCACATAAATTGTAATAAGGTAATTTATAAAACTACAAAATATATTTATAAATTTCATAATATTTACTTGTGAGTTTATTATTATTATTATTATTATTATTATCAAATACAATTAGATTTAACGTACTACTAAACTTATAAATAACTACAGTAATTATTATTATTATTATTATTACTCTGCAGTTTTTAAACCAGAGTAATTATTATTACACTTCATTTCTTTTAGTATAATTACTCTGGTTTAAAAAATGCAGAGTAATAATAATTACTCTGATTATTTGTACGTTTAGTAGGTTAATATATTGTTATTGTTATATAATTTATTATTATTATTATTAATGGACTTTTATTTCAGGAAACTAGTTACGGTGACGATGTGATGTACATACAAAAAACATTGAGTTAATGGCCATTTTCGTCATTGTGGTTTGCTACTTTAGCCACTTTAGTCCAAAATTTGTAATTTTGTCAATTTAGTCCTCATAGTTTTAAATATTAGCCAATTACGTCCCATCCGTCTAACGGCATCCAGCTATGCCGTTAGTTTAAGGGTATTTTTGTCTTTCTCCTTTTAATTTTGAGTTAATGGTCATCTTAGTCCCTGTGGTTTGATATTTTTGCCAATTCAGTCCAAGTTTGAAAATTTGTCAATTTAATGTTCAGTTTAATTCAGTTTTTTTTTATTTTTTTTGTTTATAACCCTGAAGAGCATAACTAAAGCCCAAAACCATCGAGCAACCTCAAATACAGGGACGGAAATGGCCATTAACTCAAAAACATTTATTGGTGGAGATATGTTGATTTTGTAGAGCGAGCTTAGATACATAAACCGATTCATTTACCATCACGTAGTTTTTGATCTATATTTTCAAGTTATCAGAAAAAGGAGCGGGTTAGAAAGTTGACTTTTTCGGTCAACTCTGGACTTCATATTTTTTGGGTTTTGCAGTTTAGTTTTCGTTAGTTGATGAAACCTCACAAGTGGGCAAAAGAAAGAATGTATTGTAGTATATATATAGTTTGTAACGTTATAATAAATACGGTTAAATGTATGTAGTAATGTATACGTATGATATACGATTTTCATGAAGGTTGTTTTAGATACCAAAATTTGATAGTCTTGGTAAATATGTGTGTGTATAGTGAGTTCACTTGAGTTTTAAATGTTTGGTTGTGATTCTGTTATCTATGCCAATGCCTTCAACAAATGTGTTCTATGCACCCAAAAAAAAAAAGAAAAAAAAAGAGACTTAACTTTTATCTATGCTTTGTTTGAGAGCATGCAATATTTGTTTAGCTATGTTATGCTGTTGGTTAGTAACACTTTTTGTTACTCTTGCTTTTTAGTAAGTGCTATGCAAATTGCAAAGTTATTAATCATGCTTTTATTAGAGTAATAATTATTAGTTTAGCTAGAGTTGAAGGTTAAAAATAAATCCAACATTGTTTCAAACGACCATGGGATAGGGGTCGGACACTCGGACGATCGTTTTGACAAAAAAATGCTTTATAGTTTGATTGTTTATGAACAGAATGATCGTCCGGATATCAGTTGTTCAGACCAATAATTTTAAACTTTGAACCCCTTTGGTCAAAAGGTCGGGTGCAAGATATTGTTCAAATGACTCAAATAATATCCAATGTTAGACTTTTTTGGTCCAGACGGCGGTCTAAGTGCTTTGTGGACGGCTGTTTGATGGTGTGAAATCAAATGAAGTGGTGTAGCTATGGTATGACCCGGCTTCAAGAGGTCGAGCATTATTTGTTCATATAAGGTCGAGTTAAAATATAACAAGTTCGCATGGATAAACAAGCAAAAGCGTGTTGTTAAGACCAAACAAATAATACCGATCGTTTGTTACATTTCTAGCTTAATTACGGGTTGCGTACGACCCGAGCCGAGCCCGAATTCAACTAGGTTTGAGATCGACTTGACTCACGAGAGCTCGAGGCTAGCTCATTTTCTAAACCTCGAGCTCGGCTCGTGAATCATATTATTTATTAAATAATTTGTGAAAAATCTTTCACGGGCCAGAGCTCGACCTAAGCTCGTTTGCACCCCTGAGCCTAACCTTTACGGTTATCAACTTCATATATTTGAGAAAAGAAAAAAAAAACAACTCTTATGTTGTAAATAATAGTTTAGATCATAATAAAATCGTGACATGTGATGGGATCGTATTGACATATGCAACCTTTTTATCCTAATCTAACGTCTTGCTACAAACGACCCATGTGATCGAATTCGTATCTTTATTATTTAGCATCATTAGGTGTTGTTTATTTTTGAAGACAAAAATTGTATACAATCTGATTTCATCTAATTTAATGTCTGCAACTAAAGATGTGGCCTGAAGGTCTGCAATCTGAAAATATAATACTGTTTGTTTTATAAACTGGATATCGTCTGCATAAGCTAAAAACTAGTTACCTATAATATATATTACAGTAGATAAACGTCATTTAACGTTTGTAGACTGCTAAAATAATTAGTAGCGGTGTACGAACTATGGAAGTATGTGGTGGTAGACGATTGTGGTAGGCGTTGAACGGTGGGTGGTGGTGATAGACGGTTGTGGTGGTGGGTGGTGGAAGGTGATGGTGGCCGACAATGGGTGGTGGTGATGAACGGTGGTGGTGGGTGGTGGACTATGGTGGTGGTGGATGGTTGTGGCTGGTGGTGGTGGCGGCGGACGGCGGGTGGTGGTGGTGGTGGATGGTAGTGGCGGCGGACGATGGGTGGTGACGGTGGCGGGTGGTGGTGGATGGTGGTGGTAGTGGACGGTAGTTGTGGTCGACGGGGGTGGTGGTGGTGATGGACGGTGATAGTGGTGGGTGCTTGACGGTGGTGATGGTGGTGGCGGACGGTGGGTGGTGGTGGACGGTGGTGGTGCGAATGGGTGGTGGTGGCGGCGGACGGTAGATGGTGGTGGCGTTGAACATTGGGTGTTGGTATGATGTTAAAAAGTGTGAAGATGTGTGAAGATGGTGATATTAGCCTATTTTTTAAGACCATAAAAGCAATTTTCAATTTTTTTTATAAAAACAAACAGTTTTCAAGAGCTTATGTCTGCGCGCCCGCAGACATAGGCTTCTTGCAGACCTTATAAGTAAAAACAAACACAACCTTAGTCTTTTCCATATGCTATATGATTGTTAGTTGACCATCAATACGTAATTTGACAGTGGTGGAATGCATCTTCATGACGAAAGACTGAAGGTGAAAAAAAAGGTGAGAATCATACGATAAGATTGATAAAACCTATGCGAGTTGGGACGATTGGATTGAGACAAGATGTAACTAACAAGCCGGCTTGCGGTCAGTACGTTAGCTAAGTTAACCACTGAACCACCAAACAAACCTGAGGTATTATTATAACTATATTTAAAAGTCATGGATTATTATATCAACTCCTCAATCTTCGTCCCCACAAAAAGTTAAGGTTTCAAGGTCAAAATAATAAGGACACCCAAACATCTATTTTGACACCCTCAATATGTTCCATATTGTTCAATATGAAACATATTAGGCCCCAAATCAGACATAAAAGTTCTTTATGTCATATGTGATCATACATAATTAAAATAAACCGACTATAACCGAACCGAAACCGATAATAATCGAAAAATCGAAACCGAAAAAACCGAAACCGAACGGTTTGTATATTCAAAAACCGATTTCGGTTTCGGTTTCGATTTTGCCTAAAACCGAACCGAACCGTGCACAACCCTCGTACCACCCACTCCATCCACTGTCACCATCCCCTCCCAATCATCTTCATCATCACCGCACCACTGTCACCACTAATCCACTATAACCTAACAACCACAAACCAAAACCGCTATCGATCTCTTGAAATCAACCTCCAAGACCGCCATCGACCACTTGAAATAAACCTCCAGATGTGAGCCAATACCATAGCGTTGGTGATCTCAGATCTTTGGAGAGAGAGACGACGACAACGGCGGACAACACACCACACCTCGTCGTTATACCTCTTCCAATCCTCCCCCCATTTTGTGAAGAGTGTGACAAACTACGGTAAAAAAAAAACCAAAATTGGACATGTATTGGACCAAATATAAGATGTAAACCAAATTATGCCTAAGTCTGACAAAATTGACACATGAACTAAGAGTGATAGTCATTTATTTCGGTAAATTTTGTGGTGGTTTTTATATATCCTCTTCTCTCTCCCCTCTCTACACACAATCTTATCAAAATTCATCAAAACGTGTGCCATCCAAACGTTATCGCCAAAACTCCACGTGATAAAGCCGCCGGGGGGGGGGGGGGGGGGGGGGCGGGAGGGGGTACTCCCGACGTTTTGGCTTCAAAACGCTGTAACTTGGCTAGGCTACGGATGGTCTTATACTTTCCAATATTATCGTACTTTACATTTTAAAATAATGCACATTTAATATGACATTTTAGAAACCGATTTTCATCATTTAAATTCGGATTCTCACCATTTATATGAAGTTTACAAATATATGTTATATAATTTGACTTTCACCAGTTATTCAAGAAACGAATTTTAATGAACTTGACCATTTCATAATTTTTCAATATTCATGCCTTAAATAAAAAAAATATTTTTAATAACCATTTATACATATTTCAAGTTATTATGATTTTAAGTCAATTTCAACTAAATTCATTAATATATTTATTCTTAGACGTCAAAAATATATATATATATATATATATATATATATATATATATATATATATATATATATATATATATATATATATATATAATCGAATATCAAATTCGGATTCTCAAAATAACAAAAATCTAAGCTTTAAACCATAAGTTCATAAACTACTAAATATTTCCTTATAAGTCATATTTGATTATTTGTTATTTTGTGAAATATTTTTTATGAAATTATTCGACATGAGCATTTTCCAAAACATAAAAAAAAAAGAAAAAATATTTTAAATAATGCAACAATTCCGTTCTCCCCCCCCCCCCTAGCTCCATTTTTTGTTGTTCACATGTGTAATGGGAGAGTTATGGGTAGTGTTATAGCCCATAACTCACCGCCCTCCTAAAAGTTATTGGTTTCAAAGTTATGTATATAACTTTGAAGGGGAGACATTTTGTGTGTGTGTGTGTGTGAGAGACAGAGAGAGAGAGTGAGAGGGTTGTTTATGATTGCATGAAAGTTATGGACCTTTTACTACTACGCCACTTTTTTAAAAAAAAAACTATCCAATGCTAACTAGAAAGCCACTTGTCGTATAACGCCCAAATGCGTAAAGTTTTGGCTACACATGGTCTTTGTAAGGTGACATGTTAGGGAACATAAGACACGTGAAATGAATAAAGTAAAAATCCTTGTTATGAATGGCGATTTCTAGCTCGGACTACACAAATCGCATATGATAAGGATGCGTTCCAACAACATCGTAAACATCATCCTCATCGTGGAACTTCTAAAATCGGTTGGCCCGACCCTGCTCGTAGTGAACAGATATGGCGTAGTTTTTTACACTAAAAAAGTGTTATCGGTTGTTATTTATATATAAAACACGAATCATTTGTATTATGTTTCCTTTGTCATTTTATTAGTCATTGGGTAACCCCGTACGAAGTACCTAGACCTTATATGTTTGCTGACCCTTTTTAAAAAAAAAAAATCTAATGAGATAGAATCCCCAAATCACAAATCACAAAAACCTGACGGATAGGCCTATTGGATTTTAATAATCCAAACCTTTCACCGTTGGCCAGCGTTGAACCGAACTTTGAAAATATACCACAACAGCCTCAACTTTCAAGCTATTGGCCGGCAACAAGTTTTTCACTAACGGGGTTAGATCTCGTTAGTTTTTGCTGACGTGGAACCGCTTACATGGATTTTTTTTATTTCTTATTTTTTATTTAGTATTACGTGGATTAACCAAGCAATACTAAATAAAAAATAAGAATTAAAAAAAATTCCATGTAAGCGGTTCCACGTCATCAAAAACTAACGAGATCTAACCCCGTTAGTGAAAAACTTGTTGCCGGCCAATAGCTTGAAAGTTGAGGCTGTTGTGGTATATTTTCAAAGTTCGGCTCAGTGCCGGCCAACAATGCAAAGTTTAGATTATTAAAATCCAATAAACCGTTCCAATAAATACCTAATGGGTTTAAGACGGACTTTACGGTTTGAGAATAACTAAAACTCGGCCCATTGTCTTCCCTATATATATATATATATATCCCTTTTATTTATTACGTCCGTCAGCTTGTAAAAGTCCAAAACTCTTTGTTGTTTCACATGGATACCATGAGAGCATGGAATTTTGATGAATTCGACCCTAGAACAATGGTCACGGAGGATGCTGACAACGAAGATGTCCGCTGCGACGACTGCGACTTCGGTTTCGCATTCAATAATCGCAGTTTCTCTGATCGTGTTCTTCGCGTCGGTCTGGTTTCTGACTCAACAACTGGTATATAAATTGACATATGTATTTCAATTTAATATGCAAAAGACTTTAGAATATAATTAGGTTTAGGGTTAAATATATACCTAAACAGTTGTTGTTCATTTTCTAACAAGTTTTAGTTTTTTATTATTTTAAAGTTAATCAAAATTCTATTGTTGTTTATATGGTTTATACAGTTAGAGGTGTTGCCTTTTTTGTTAGCTCTCCGGTTTTAGCTGCAAGAAGTCCATTTTTCTGCAAGGTAATTGACTGATTTCTTAGGGGGTGTTTGGCCTAGCTTTTATTTTGAAGCTTATGCTTATATATAAAATTAGCTTATAGCTGCTTTTTTTCTATTATTTGATAAGCTCTTTTTAAGTGTTTGGATTAGCTTATATTCTACAAGTTAATTATTTTTCTTAATAAGTTGTTAAATCCAACATTCTTTAATTTGTTAGAGTAATAATTACTAATCCACCACCATTTGAGGACAAATGAGTAATTTACACCCTTAAAAAAATAAGCTTCTATCAAATAAGCTAAAAAACCATATTCAAATAAGCTTCTTCAGATGAGCTTATACAAGCTAATAAGCATAGGCTTAAAAAGCTAAGCCAAACACAAAGTTAAGCTTATTTTGTAAAAAAAAGCTATAAGCTTGGTTAAGAAAGCTAAGCCAAACACAAAGTTAAGCTTAATGTTAAAATGGACTTTGATTTTGTTCTTATTCATGATGTTAAGTCATCCGTCGGTTCTTCACGCAGCTCTTTTCAAATGGGATGAGAGAGTCAGCACAACGCTATGTACCCTTGCAAATCAATGCTTCAGGTTTGTAGTAGTAAGATTTTACAGTTATGTTAATATGTATAATGTATGTGCAGTTTATTGTAGTTTTTAAAATGTGTATGTTTTTTAACAGAGGAAGTTGCCTTCACGGAACTACTGAAATTTATGTATAGCAAAAAATTGACCATTACAACGGCTTCTGAGGTGCTTGATGTGCTGATAGCTGCTGACAAGTTTGTAGTTGCTTCTTGCATAAGACATTGCGGCCGCGTATTAAGAACTTTGCCGATGAGACCTGAATCTATACGAGTTTATCTTAATCTTCCTTCCACTATCTTAATAGCCAAAGCATTTCAGCCGCTAACTGTTGCCGCCAAGCAGTTTTATGCTGTCCATTACAAAGACATAATCAAGTATTTCGGCTTCCTCAAAGTTAAATTAAAATATTTATTTATTAGTGAATAATATGATATTTTGTTAACAATGGCAGATTTAAAGATGCAACTGTTGGATTGCCGCTTGCTGCTGTTGAGGCAATTATAGCTAGTGATGATCTTCGCGTGTTCTCTAAAGACATGGTTTACCGTTTTGTCCTCAGGTGGGCCTTTGTAACATCCGGCCCCTCGCACCACCAATATTGTCCGCTCTGCCCACGAAGAGCTCACGGATTTGTTTTTGGTTGCCCAAAACGTGTTGGTGATTGAAGAGGCAGGACATTACTTATGAACCAGTGATCTCTCTTGTCCACGGCCGATGTGGGATAGCCTAAGAGTGGGACAATGTTGTGTTTGCCAAGGGTGTTACAGACAACCCCCCTTTGGACTCATCGTCCTCGATGAGGCGTGTCCCAACATCCCGAACGACACAGGAGTGGCTTTGATACCAACTGGTATCAGAGCCACAAGACTATAAGATGGGTGGTTAGACGTAACGACCTAGTATAGTCTTTACTTTAGGGTCCTTATACGTGTTGCCTATACGTGTTTACCCTACTTCATTGTTCAATACACTTGTCTATTATATACTTATTTATTTTATCAATCATAAATATCTGTCACACCCCGACCAAAGGCGGCGGAACATGCCGGGGTGCAACGTGATTGGACAAATACACAAGACACTATTAAAGTGACAATATTTAATCAACTCATTAATTTCATTCAATCACCAAAGTAACACATATTGTTCATACAAATAACATCAAAACATAAGAAATAGATATTGTTCATTCTACCTAGAGGTATCAAAATTGAATGACGTCTTCAAACTCCAACTCAAGTAATAATCAAACCTGTAACATGCATACTTATTCAAAACAAGAATGATTTATTATACACGTTTCTCAAACCACAAACTTTAGGGTATATGATACTTGGAATACTTGCTCTTTTGTGTGTTATATGCCTAATATGCTTTACGTGCGTGAGTGTTTATTTTTATGTCGTTGTTGAGCCTCATTAAGTATGATCATACGCTCCCCTAACTACTTAGCCTTGTGTTAGTAGAATAGGGCCTCATTATCCGAGTATGTCGGTTGTTACCGAGTAGAAAGGATCCTCATTTACATATGTTTCATATGCCACGATTGATGCTTTTATTTATAGTCTCATATACGTATGTGGATTTCGCTCATATTATATATACTCAAACTATGAAATTGCTCACCAACATACGTGTTGACAAAATATTATTTTATGCATTGTTACAGGTTTGACTTTTATCGACTTGAGGACTTGACGAAAAAACGTTACCAAGACTATTAGGATATTAGTAAAACGAACAATATATTTGTTTACTTGTGTTCAATTTGTTGTATGACCAAGATGTGTTGTTTATTGATTTGTGAAGTAAATGAGTTGATTAAATATTGTCACTTTAATAGTGTCTTGTGTATTTATCCAATCACGTTGCACCCCGGCATGTTCCGCCTTTGGTCGGGGTGTGAAATAATAGCTATCATTCTAGCATTGAGATGGCTCCTTTCCAAGATCTTTATGGTCGTAAGTGTCTTTCTCCGATTTGTTGGAACGAGATTGGTGAAGCCCAAATCACCGGTCCCGAGATGGTTCAAGACACTACCGATCGTATCGATCAAATCCGCAAAAATCTCCTTGCTGCTAGAAGTCGCCAAAAGAGCTATGCCGACAAACGGCGAAAACCTCTCGAGTTTAATGTTGGCGACTTTGTCCTTCTCAAAGTATTCCCTTGGAAGGGGGTAGTCCGTTTTAGAAAGAAAGGAAAACTAGCACCCCGTTTTGTAGGCCCATTCAAAATCCTCGAAAGGATCGGAAAAGTGGCTTATAAACTCGATTTACCGCAAGAACTTGCCGGTGTTCATCCCACCTTTCATGTCTCAAACCTCAAAAAGTGCTTAGCCGAAGGTAACCTCCACATACCTCTCGACGAAGTACGTATCGATGAAACCTTGCAAATGATCGAAAAACCCGTTGAAATTGTGGACCGCAATGAGAAACGAACCAAACGTAGCCGCATCCGTTTAGTTAATGTCCGTTGGGAATCACGGCGTGGCGCTGAATTTACTTGGGAACGAGAAGACGAGATGAAGGAAAAGTACCCGCACTTATTTATTACGGATTCTTCTTAATTTCGGGACGAAATTTCCTAAAGTAGGGAAGACTGTAACATTCGTCATTTTCGATCTTTTTTGTATTTGTATTTGTATCAAAACCCGACCCGATTTGTAAACCAAATCTTTCACTAATATAAAATGTTGGATTTTTATGTTTCATAATCATCTCTTACCTTTTGGATTTGTTACTAGATTGTATTATTTAAACCTTTTTTTTTTTAAAAAAAACACATGCAAGTATTGATATAAAACAAGGAAAACAAGTTTGACTCCTTCCCTATATAAACAACCCCATCCTCTTCATTATTCTTTGCTCATTCATCTTCTTTCTCTCCCTAATAAAGTTCATATCTCTAACCTCTAAGGTTCTTAATAATCAAGCAATAACCTTCTTTAATTCTTGTTTGTTACTTATTAATTCATATCTTGTGGCACAACATATATATAATATGCACCCCTTGTTTCCTTCGGCTTTCATCTTCTTCGGGAGATGATATGCTACAAGGCAAGGCTACATGGAGAACTCTTTGTAGTTCTTGTTTATACTATTTTCCTTTAATGCTCTCCTAGTCTTGTTCATATTGTAAGTAGTTTAGCTTTTAATTCATGTTTAAAGAGTTTCATGATATTGGTTATGAAGTCACTAGTCTTGGTTTTATCCCGAGATTAGACCCGAATCAAGACCGAACCAAGACCAAACTCTTGTTTACTAGTCTTGTTTATACTATTTCCCTTTAATGCTTTTGTTTATATTGTAAGTAGTTTAGTTTTAATTCATGTTTAAAGAGTTCCATGGTGTTGGGTATGAAGTCACTAGTCTCGGTTTCATCCCGAGATTAGACCCGAATCAAGACCGAACCAAGACCGAACTCTTGTTTACTAGCTTTTGTTTTAAATAGTTTTGTTTACTAGTTTTGTTTAAAATAGTTAAATAAACATGTTTATGAAAGATTTGAACCTTGTAACTTCTAAAACCATTTTGATAGTTCTATGGTATTTGGGTATGTGGCAACCATCCTCGGTATCATTCCGAGTCAAGGACCGAACCAAAACCGAACTAAACCGAGTTCACTTGCCTAAGACACACAAGTGTGTTTTTGGCCATCGAAACTCATCTTTTCTTCAAGAATGTATTTTAAACTAATTTTAAGTATTTTATCAACTTACTTGGTGTCGGCATCCAACTTGATCTTATAACAAGCTTGGGCCGGTGATACCAAATACACACTTAACGGACGTTAAGGTTCTTCATAATAGAACTATATACTTGGTTAAGTCTTTCGATTTTATTGAGTTATCTCAAAACATTTTGGAAAGTTAACTTTGAGTTTAGTTAATTATCTAGACCCAAGTTAACAAATCCGAACACTCGATTAAAACCTTGTTTTGGTGTTCATATACCCAAAGGGTCTTGCATTAGTGCATTATAACCCACATAAGTTACTTAACATAGGTTGAGTAATAATTATGAATGAAATACCAAGACCCAGACCCGGTTTCGAGTAAACTTACTTTTTAGAACATGTCTTTAATTTCCCAAGTATTTACATTTTTAAACCATAAACTTCATTTATTTACTTTACTTGTCATATTTTATTTTAAACCCTTCCAAGACTACCTACTAACTTAAGACCCGTTTAATCTAGGTTTTGCTCGTTAAACCCGATCTCCGATTATTCACGAATCAATCTTTCAAGTTACTTAGTTAACGTGAGTACATTTCATCCCCCGTTTTCACTTTTATCTTTTGGGGGTAACATGCATACTTATTCAAACAAAAATGATTTATATTATACTCATTTCCCAAACCACAAACTTTAGGGTATATGATGCTAGAATACTTGCTCTATTGTGTGTTATATGTCTCATATGCTTTACGTGCGCGAGTGTTTATTTTTTTGTTGTTGTTGAGCCTCATTAAGTATGATCATACCCCTAACTACTTAGCCCTGTGCTAGTAGAATAGGGTCTCATTATCCAAGTATGTCGGTATTCTTACCGATTAGAAAGGATCCTCAATTACATATGTTTTATATACCATGATTGATGCTTTATTTATAGTCTCATATATGTTTGTGGATTTCACTCATATTATATATACTCAAAACTATGAAATTGTTCACCAACATACGTGTTGACAAATGTTATTTTATGCATGTTACAGGTTTGATTATTACTTGAGTTGGAGTTTGAAGACGTCATTCTATTTTGATACCGCTAGGTTATTAGAAGAATGAACAATATCTATTTCTTATGTTTTGATGTTATTTGTATGAACAATATGTGTTACTTTGGTGATTGAATGAAATTAATGAGTTGATTAAATATTGTCACTTTTATAGTGTCTTGTGTATTTGTCCAATCACGTTGCACCCCGGCATGTTCCGCCGTCTTTGGTCGGGGTGTGACAGCCTTGGCCCACTACCCTAACAAAAAGGAGCGCCGTGAAATCATTATGACTCGTCTTGCAAAGTTTATTCGTTTCCCTCTCATCACACGTAGAAAGATTACACAAGTCCTCAGTTGCAAGGAGTTCGATCCTGAATTTGCTAAAAAGGTAGTAAATGAAGCACTCTCTTTCAAAGCTGAGATCCCAAACACGCGGCATAGATGTATCAGGGATAAAAACTCTATTATTAATCGTTGGTTTGTGGAACGGGCCTATTTAAGCCTACCCACTAAGATGGTTGAATTTAAATAACCAAGGCCGTGCTGTGTGGTGTACTTCAATTTAAAACATGACGTGTGTGCAAGGTTATTTCCATCGAGGATGGTTGGTTTTGAAGCATTTAACTTGGGTACTCACAATCATCAATGGTTCTCTCAACGGCCCGATGTTTTAACACAGAAAGTTTCGGGCTTCATATATGTATGAATCATGGGGAAAAGGAAAGGGTTCCTTTCGCATTTGACTATGAGTTTGCAGCAAGGTCTAAGTACAGCTACGAGTATGTTAGTAAGCACAGAGGAAATTATACATTTAAGAATGGTGTGGGAATTGGTACCTCAAATTTGTTCGGAGTTCCGTGGACTACGTTTATTGGAGACGATAATGATTATTTCGTTGATGGTGTTCTTCATCTTAGGGCTGAGGTTGCTGAGATTTGTTGAGAAACTAACAAAATCATCTTTTCGATGCCATGTAATCTTGGACGGAAAGTATGTATAATGTGTTTTATGGTTTTAGTTATAGTTGGTTGATTAATTATAGTTGTATGTTATAAAATGTTATTTTCTGCATTATTATTATTCTATTAAAGTAGAGAACTTTTTATTTAGTGTTTGTTTGGGCTGCTTCTTCATTCGCTCTGGACTTAGGTGATTATGTGCTTCTTTTGATCATATTCTGTAAAAGTTGAGTGTAGGCTGTTGTCATTATCTGCGCCTTTGGCTTATAGTCGAATGGGGTCGTTGCACTGTTGGATCATGTGTGTTTTGACCTGTAAAACATCGTCGTATGATGTGATTTTGTTCCTTTATTTTATGTGAGGATGGTCATGTATAAATGTTGGTAAAGTGCTTCACCTGATTTGAGTTCTTTGCTTGTTGTTGCCATGTGTGTATCCGGTTACATATTTGTTTTTTAAGCATTAGACTTTTACACTATGTTTTCGAGTTTTCTTTAAAGGAGGAAAGAGAAGGAAAATGAGGGATGGAAAAATATGTTGTGTTCCCGGTTTACAAGTTATTGCTTACCTAGTTTAAACGTTGTTGCCTAATAACAGTTCCTCCGAATTTCTAGATTTTTTATCTGGTTTGACACGGCATTCAAATTCTCTGATTTCGCTGCAAGATTCTCGGTTGCCAGATGTGATGCAAAGAGCAACTTTGCCAGGTAAGCAAGTGGGAGCATAACAACATAGGACTCCCTCTTGTATCATCTCAGCAGGAACCTCGGTTTCACCAAACATACAATATAACTGTCTTTTGGTGAGGTCACTTGCTAAATTTCCAATAATAAGTACCTGCATCAAGAAATTTATACATCTTTAACTTGAAAATTGTACTTCTCTTGTAGTTCCACTGGATCTCTTCTTGGTTGAGGTAAAAGTGCACCCTGTTTAAATAATAAAATTAAAATTAAAAGTACACTCATACAAGTGAAACTTGAACAATATTATAAAAGGCTACAAATGAAGATATTATAAGGATTATTCACATAAAACATGATCAATATAAGCTCTGATTGTTTACCGGAAAGTTAACGTCGTTTGGTTATGTGAATTTGTTTGGAGGTGGGTTGGTCTAACCGGAAAGTTAACGTCGTCTGGTTATGTATATATATTGATAAACCAATATTATATCAATTAGAAGAAGCTCAATAGTTTATATAATATTTTATGTATCTTGTTTTACACATATCAAAGTTTTAAAATCAAGTTTCTGTTTAATATTTTTTATGTATAATAAATTGAGTTTTGGAAACAAAGTTGGTGGGTCATGAAACTTGTTAGTTAAAATTTAACTATTTAATGTTAGTTTTGTTATATGACTACACAAAGTAAAATATGTTTTATATGATTAATTAATAAGTTTAATCAATTTTTCTTTTTTTTTCTTTCTATCTTATATATATATATATATACACACACTTTATATTCAATCCATAACTATTTTAAAACTAGTATTATTTTCACTTGCTTAACGAATCAAATCATTTTAGATTATCATACTAAATGTTCGTTTAACTTTCTCATTGTTAAATATAGTTATTTGTAAATCTACCTTAAAATTTAATAACAATAATAATAACAATGATACTAATAACAATAACCAATAATTAAGATAATTAATCTAATGATATTTTAATGTTACTTAATACCATATCGAGTCCCAAAGCCGTCATAAATCTTGTTATTATATTGTTTATAATTAATTAATATTATCGTTAATAACTACGAACTTTTGTCGACGTATCGCGAGGAGCTCGATCGTTTCCATCTTAATGTTTTATATTGTCGTCTCATCTTTGTTAATCCACTCGTTAAGGTGAGTTTGCATACCCCTTTTTATCTTTTACACATTTTGGGGGTAGCATGTATATCGTATTTAAATTACTTATGTTTTGACCGCATTTATTCAAACACAATTCATTATATGTTTATGTGTGACGATTGCATGATCTATGACTATGTTCTATGTGCTTAACTGTTTATTTTATTTTTGGTGGTTGGTATCTCATCCTCATCTAATCTCATCTAGTATGATCATACATTTACCCAAGTACATTGATTTTGTATCAATTGGAACGGGTCCACATCTATTTATTTGTTTACATTTTCATAAGAATTGTGATGCTCAACATTAACATATAAATTGTGGTTTTTATCTATATATATCTTAACTAAAACTTATGTATTCTCACCAACATTCGTATTGACAAACTCTATTTTTATACATGTTACAGAAATTATAAGGGTAAAGTGAAGTTTGTTGACTTGTAATACAAAATTCACCCTCTGATTGTTGCTGCAACTGATTTTGTCTCACGTAAGCACCTAAAATTATTTTGCAGTTAGTTTGTCCTCAACTTTATCAAAATTATCATAATTTGATAAAGAAAGAATATGATGTGCTGATAACTTCAACCCATTTACCTATGAAGGGGTCAATTTAGATTGTGCTATTTCTTAAACTGATCAAATGGGTCAAACCAAAAATATTAGCTAAAGTTGAACACGTCAAACGGATTGAAAGTCTCCCAAAGACTTTTTTATAATGCATATGACCTCCGGAATCGTGATACTAAGTAGGGGAACCAAAATAACCGGCCCGTAACCAGATAATCAGCATAACCGAACCTAACCCAAATGCAAAGTTTATTTATGTTTTTATTCAAAAACCAAATTTCTGGTTTGGTTTCGCGTGTACAGGTAAAACAGAACCGGCCTGTAAAAACCAACGTTTGACCCGTTCACCTTTAACGTTTTTGGTTTGGGCCATTTGATCATTTTAAGAAATAATACGACCCAAACTGATTCATTATGGTGTGAATCCATTTAATCACCTTTAACGGTATGAATCTGAATACCGAACCTAACCAAAAATTCGGTTTTTGGGTTTTCGGAAATATGGTTAATTGATAATTATACATCTGGGCCTAATATTTTTGTACTAAACCATCTATTATTATTTATTTATAAATTACTTAACATTCAAAATGAAATATAATCTATAAATTCAATAACAAAAGTCGCTTTTTACGGATCGGTTTGGTATTTCCGGTACATGCATATACGAACCAGAAATTCGGTTTTGTGTTGGGTTGGGTTATCTTGGTTACGGACATATGGGTCAGTTTCTTCGGTTTCATGCACACCCCTACTTAATATTACGTTTCAGGAGGCTATATGCATTAAAACTAATCTTTGGAAAAGACTTTTTGATCCGCTGACCTTTAGCTTGCGTTTTTGGTATGACCGTTTGATCTGTTTAAAAAATAACACAATCCAATTGACCCATTCATAGGATAATGGATCGAAACTACCACATATACTATTTAGATATTTTCCATATTAAACATCATCTTGTTTTTATGTCAAATTATGATAAAATTTGATCAAGTTTAGCACAAACTAACTGCAAAAAAACTGTAGGTGGTTATGTGAGACAAAATCAGTTGCAGCAACAATCAGAGGGTGAATTTGTATTACAAGTCAACAAACTCCACTTTGGAGCAATAATTGTAACTCCAGTAATTTTATCCAATCTGTAAATTTCAATATTTTAAATACAATACTACAAAACTCAATTTTATTTGCAGCATCTGTATTGCTGCCTAATGAACTTGAAGAATTTAAATTTCCTTCATATATTCCTGCAAGAAATTTGTCTGAAAGTTACCCAGACATATACCCGACGATGTTTGACCAAGGTCAAAGCGGACCGCCTCTCGAATCAGATTCAGTTTTCACCATTGCACAAGAGCAGAAATTTACTATTCGCGAGATTGCACCTGAATGGGGATATGCATCTGAGCCAACAAAGGTATATTCTTTGAGATATGAAATTATATAATGGTTGCAGTGAGCTAAACAATATTAACTAACAGATAATCATGTTATAAATTTATAAAGAATAAGTACTTTGCATCACACTGCTAACCATATTCATAGCATATGTTTTCCATCCTAATATATTTTAACAATTACTTTTTGACATGTATAGAGTTAATCTTGGTAAAGATGTATTGTATATTGTATTACGTAGCATCAGATTACAAAGGATATAAGTAACAAACATAATTACACACAAGCCCTTCTATTATACTAATATGTATGTATGTATCTAAACTGTCTAATAGTCCCCCTCAAGCTAAGCCCGGGAAACTAGCTGTAGCTTGTCCCGTAGAAGCATGAATCGATCTGAGGGCAGTGGCTTGGTAAAGACATCAGCAATCTGGTCATGTGTGGAGATAAACTGAACAGACAGTCTTCTTTGAGCAACCTTTTCTCGCACAAAATGAAAATCAACTTCAACATGCTTTGTGCGAGCGCGAAAGACTGGATTAGCTGATAAGTATGTGGCACCAAGATTATCACACCATAAGACGGGAGCAGACTTAACTGGTACTCCAAGTTCACGGAGAAGCGCTTCAAGCCAAGTTAGTTCAGCAACTGTATCGGCTAATGCTTTGTATTCAGATTCAGTTGATGACGTGGATACCGTACGTTGTTTCCGAGCTGACCAAGAGACAAGATTAGATCCAAGATATATGGCAAAACCCCCTGTGGATCGACGATCATCTGGACAACCTGCCAAGTCTGCATCTGAGTAGGCGGTGAGAGGTCGATAGTGAGCATCAGTATAAGCATGTACTGTGGAGCCAGAAGATCGCTGAAAAAGAAGACCATGATCTAAACTTCCCTGAAGATAACGGAGGATTCGTTTAACAGCTGACCAATGATTTTGTGTAGGCGAATGCATAAATTGACAAACTTTGTTAACTGCAAAGGCGATGTCCGGTCGTGTCAGGGTGAGATATTGCAAAGCTCCGACAAGCTGACGATACTTTACCAGGTTGTCAAAGGGGGGATTGTCACCAAGAGCTAGATTAGCTCAGGTGGAGCATGGAAATGAAACAGGCTTCGATGTGGAAAGACCTGCTTTGTTTAAAATCTCCAAGATGTACTTTTTTGTGAAAGCAATAAATTAGGCCCATTGGATGTAACTTCAATCCCCAAGAAATAAGACAGATTTCCCATATCTTGCAGCGCAAAGGTAGTACTAAGATGTTGAACAACTTTGTCAATGGCAGCCGGACTGTTGCCCCTCAAAATAATATCATCAACATACACGAGCATGTATAAAAGAGTACCTGCTTGGGAGTAAATAAAAAGTGAAGGATCAGTATTTGACCCTTTAAAGCCAAGATGCTGAAGAGCCCCAGATAAGCGTTGGAACCATGCTCGGGGTGCCTGTTTTAGACCATATAGAGATTTGTGCAACAAGCATAAATGGTCTGGCTTGGCAGGATCAATAAATCCGAGTGGTTGTCTTAAATAAACTGTCTCACGCAAATCACCATTTAAAAATGCATTTTGAACATCTAATTGTCGAAGAGACCACCCGCGGGTAACGGCCAAGGAAAGAACCATGCGAATTGTGGTTGCCTTGACAACTGGACTGAAGGTTTCATGATAGTCAATACCAGCCTGTTGATTGAAACCTTTGGCAACGAGACGAGCCTTGTACCTTATAATGGCTCCATGTTGATCCCGTTTGATCTTATAAACCCACTTGCAATCAACTACATTAACATTCAAAACTGGTGGAACCAAAGTCCACGTACCATTTTTCACAAGTGCGTTGTATTCAGCAGCCATGGCATCCCGCCATTGAGGGTATTTGTGTGCAACGGTGAAGGTGGTGGGTTCAGTTTGGGTAGGGTCAGAGGTGGCGATAAAGGCAGATGGTTGGTAAGGTTTAGTTTTAAAGGGATTTGGTCTAAGGTTGGCAGGACGGGTGCGGTTGGGAGGAGCAGTGGTGGATGGTTGAGTGGGTTGGGTAGACTGTGTTTGTGTAGTTGTGGATTGTTTGAGACGTCGCTAATAGGTTTGAATGGAAGGTGTGTGGGTTGTTTGAGGTGAAGGTGGGGCTGTATCAGGGATGTTTGTGATGACAGGTGGTGTCGGTGTTGGGGCTGGATCAGGGATGTTTGTGGTGACAGGTGGTGTTTGTGGTGAGGCCATAGGGGTTGAAATGGGATCTGGTGTGGTAGATGAGTTAGAAGAATTGGGAAATTTTTGAGGTATGGGAAATGAGGATACATAAGGATCAGGTTGTGGGGAAGGAGTTGTGATAGGTGGTGGTTGAGAGAATGGAAAAAGATGTTCATTGAAACGGACATGTCGTGCAATATAGAGGCGATGTGTGTGGGAATCTAGACAATGGTAACCATGGTGAGAAGAACTATAACCTAGAAAGACACACGGTGTAGAACGAAAATCCATTTTGTGTTTATTGTAAGGACGTAAGTGAGGATAGCATTGGCATCCAAACACACGTAAAAAGGAAAGGTCAGGTGCTCGTTTGAAAATGTGTTCAAACGAAGAGATTTGGGAAGCAACACGAGAGGGCATGCGATTTATGAGATACACGGCGGTGTCGAAAGCAAAGTGCCAAAAACGTTGAGGGACACCCGACTGAGCGAGAAGAGTAAGCCCGGTTTCAACAACATGTCTGTGACGTCGCTCAACAAAACCATTTTGTTCACTTGTGTGAGGACAAGATAAGCGATGTATTATACCAAGTGATGAAAAGTAGGGAGAAAGGGGTCGAAATTCACCACCCCAATCTGTTTGAATAGATTTTAATTTTGTGTTAAATTGTCGTTCAACCATAGCATGAAATTGTTTGAAAATCGTGCAAACATCAGATTTATGTTTTAACGGATAGAACCACATGTAGCGAGTGAAATGATCAACACAGAGTAAAAAAATAACTATCACCATTTGATGATTTAACAGGTGCAGGCCCCCAAACATCACAAAAAATCAAATCCAAAACATTATTACTCTGAAAAGTTGATGATAGCAAATGAAGTTTTGAGTATTTCCCCATGTGACAAGAAGTACAAGAGAAACTCAAACTTTTATTACTGACAGGAAGTGAGAAATTTAAAATCATAGACTTCAAAAAGATCTGGATGTGGATGCCCAAGTCATTTGGACCCGTGAGGAGGGTATTGCGTGTAAACTTGTCCTTCACAGCAAAAAAAGTTGAGTGAAATTCAAAGAAAACGTCATTATCAAGACAAAACTTTTGAAAAGAAAGAAGGTTTCTTTTAATTTGTGGTACATGAAGTATGTCAGATATGGAAAAAGTTTTTGTGGTGGAATGAATTTTGGTTGAACCAATGTGTAATATAGGTAAACCCTCACCGTTGCCAACATGAAGAGAATCCTCACCGTAATAGGGTGTAAAATTATCAAGGATGTGAAGGTCTGATGCAACATGACTGTTGGAGCCAGTGTCGGGGAGCCATGCAGTTGATGCTTGTGAGCGGAAATCAGCATAGTTGGCAGTTGGTTGCGGTGACCTCAATGTATTCGGATCACGATTGGGGCAAAGAGATGGTATATGTCCAATTCCACACCTGTTACAAGTACCATGAACCAGGTTTTGATTAGTTGACCAATTAAATTGACCCCGATTACCACCATTGTTGTTGTAATAGCGAGAGTTGCCACGTCCCCCACGACCTCTATTTGAATAACCGCGACCACGGGAAGCATACATGGCCTGCGGTTGTGAAGATGGCGTCTGTGGGAGACCTAGTTGAGACATAAGCTGTTGAAGAGCAACAACAGTGTCATTAGGTATGGAAGAGGTGGCCGTAGGTGGGGACGGTTTAGTGGTGGTAGCCGTGAAAACCTGAGGAGAAACCGGATCAGGTTTCTTAACCATATAATCATGATCTGAGATAAGACCATTTAATTCAGAAAAGGTCGTAGGAAATTGACGTCCTAATATAGTGAACTTCAAGGTATTGTACTCATTACGAAGGCCAGTCAATACATGCATAACTAGATCCTTTTCTTTTACCGGTTCTCCGATGTTTGCCAAGGCATCAGCATACCCTTGTGCTCTTGTGAGATATGCTGTAACAGTTTCATCATCTGTCATCTGGATTCTGAGAAGTTGTTGTTTTAGCGTGTACTCTCGAGAGGATGTGTTGGGAGCAAAAGCACGCTCCAAAGCCTGCCATAATTCGCGAGAAGTGGTGCCCTGAACATGTTGAAACACACCTTCAGAAATTGTTGAAAGAAGCAACATACGTACATGGGCATCATTGGAGACCCACGTTTCATAATTAGGGTTCGGTTGGGTTGTGGGAGGGATTTCTTTGCTGGCAGAAGGAGTTGTAATGGTGGAATCTGGACACGGGATAGTTCCATCTACATAACCAAAAAGTTTATTGGTTACAAGAAAAGGTTGAATCATTGTTTTCCAGTCACCATAGTTAGTGGAAGAGACGGTGAAACCGAATTTGTGAGAGTTGTGATTGGTCTTTTCGGCTGTAGTGAAGGAGGGAAGCAACGCCATTGATTTGTATTTGCTGGAGATCAGTTGATCGAAAAAGAGGAGAGGAGGGGGATGGTGGTGGCTATTTTAGGGTTGCAGAGCAAGGCTCTGATACCAAGTTAATCTTGGTAAAGATGTATTGTATATTGTATTACGTAGCATCAGATTACAAAGGATATAAGTAGATTACAAAGGATATAAGTAATAAACATAATTACACACAAGCCCTTTTGTTATACTAATATGTATGTATCTAAACTGTCTAATATATAGGCAGGACTTTAAATTTGCTTTAACATGGAAAGCAGTAAAAAAAATATTGTTGTAGATTTTATTAAGGTGCACAGAGTCATAGACTTTATTACTAAGCTTTATAAGTAAAAGGGTTTAATCATACAAAAATAAATTCAAGGGACTTTGTGCACATTCAGCAAAAATGCAAATTATTTTCTTAACAATTACCCTTGACTCTTGTAAAATATTTTAAAAACAAAAGGTAAGATATCAATATCATTTTTCATGAAAAAAACTAATAAATGTTCAAATTATTTCTAGTTTCTTTTATAATTCCTTTCCATGATGCTGTATTTTCAGTAGTTACTTACATAAAGTAATCCAATAATTTGATATGCTTATTAGTTATATGACTTAACGTTATTTTTTTTAATTGTTACATGTGTGTTCATCAACAAGGGTATAAAATTGTTACATACAAATTTTTTTTAATTGTTACATGTGTGTTAATCAACAAGGGTATAAAATTGTTACATACGTTTACAAGTCAAAGATGTACAAATTTCTTGATGCAGGTACTCATTATTGGAAATTTTACGACTGATCTCACCAAAAGACAGTTATATTGTATGTTTGGTGAAACCGAGGTTCCTGCTGAGCAAGATGGAGTCCTATGCTGTTACGCTCCCACTTGCTTACCTGGCAAAGTTGCTCTTTGTCACATCTGGCAACCGAGAATCTTGCAGTGAAATCAGAGAATTCGAATACCGTGTTAAACCAGATAAAAAATCTAGAAATTCAGAGGAACTATTATTGTTAGCCATAATTTGGTTTGGTCAGCCTATAATGGATCGGTATCTTGGAGACCAAGTCGGTATCTTGGAGACCAAGTCGAGCACATTACTTGGGCTACAAGTTATTTAATTAATTGTTTAAATATGTTTTTACTAATTAGTATTTGAGTATGATAAGGTGTTTGTATTCTAGTCTAATTAGGTTTTCATGTTTAAACTAATATATATACCCGAGCTCATGGGTTATATCATTATGCATTGTAATTTTTCGAGCTAATGAAAGTTACAATGATCGAGCTTATACCAAACTTCAATTGGTATCAAGAGCTCGGTTTAAACACGAGTTCTATAATTAATCTGAAGATTCAGATTAATTGTGGTGGCGGTGGAAGACTTCCTGTTGGCTGGAATATTTGTATTCAACAACAATTAATTAATTGAGTCTTGGATTAATTGGTGGCAGTAGTGGAAAACTTATTTTATATAAGTTTCAAACTTCATATAAACCTATATTACTCAATTTTCTTTTAACGAGGAATATTAGTATTGATATTCAAAGACCCAGCAATCTTCAAAGGTTCTGTGTCGTTCTTTTCTGTTTTTTACAATCGACTCAATAACTCTAAAAACCTATAGCCACCAGAGAAGAAGAGGAGCTAAGGGTGATTCTTCAAACCGTACGGGCGGTTCTTCAATTCCTTTACTCTGTCCGATGCTCACGAAGAACAACTACACCACCTGGGCGCTTCGAATCAAAGCCGTGTTTCAAAGCCATGATTTGTGGGATGTTGTTGAGCCAAGATCAGGAGCTGCAGTAGATGAAAAGAAGATTTGTGCTGCGATTGCATATCTGTTTCAATCCATTACGGAAGAACAAATACAACAAGTTGACCAATACGAATTCGCTTGGGAAATTTGGAACGCGATCAAGACCCGTTATGTTGGCGAAGAGAGGGTTAAGGAAGCTCGCCTACATACCTTAATTACTGAATTTGAAACCATGAGGATGAAAGGCACCGATACTATTGATGACTTTTCCGGGAGACTATCCGGTATAGCCTCAAAGTTCGCCTTGCTCGGTTCGCCACTCGATGAACAAAGGCTAGTAAGAGAGTTTTTTACAAGCATGCCTAAGCGTTTTTTAAACGTTGTTGCCTCATTAGAACAAGTTATTGACTTGAAAACCATAAAGTATGAAGAAGCGGTAGGTAGATTAAAAGCCTATGAGGACCGTGTGAAAAGTGTCGATGATATGGATGATAATCATGGTAAGCTCTTGTTTAATAAATCTTCCTATCCGAGCAACTCCAAGGGTGGGGAAAAGGGAAAGGAAAGCGACATCAAGAGCAATCCCGAGACAAATCAAAAGGAAAATACAACCGGAACAAAGAAGGTGATTCGGGTATGAAAACCATAACTTTCAAAACACATCCTCGAAAACTACTATGTGAAGTTTCCCAAAAAGTCCTTGAAGCCGTATGTTGCATACAGGGCTTCTCAAGAACTAGGTCATGGGGACTCTGTGACGAAACTGTTGACGCGGTGCATTATCAAAACATATTACTATATAAACATATAAACTCTATGTTCAGAAACTGTTGACGCGTTGCATACTTCTTTTTATAAAAAAAAAAGTTATTTATTATTATTTTTTTGTTAGACATGAAAGTGAACGTGTTGACTCACGCTGCAACTGTGACCCCTGATTCTGAACACACTAAAAGGATAAATAATTTGAATGGGAAGCACAGGGCTCGATAAGATCTTAATAATTCGCATCGCCTCTGGCTTATTCGGATAAGGAACTGATGGGCTAAAAAGCAATTAGGAAACACTGGCAACTAAATCATCGAATATGTGACCAAATTAGAAAGTTCCAGAGTCTAAGTCCAAGTGCTGAGTAAAGTTTGCATTAATAGCTTTAAAAATAAAACAATAACTAGAAAGACGAAAAGTTGTATCTTTAAAAGGGTGTTGCAACATCATATTAACTAAGTACGGGAAACGGTAGCAACTAATCATCGCTGCTATCATGATTTCGCTTTCTAATGGCATAACGCTAGAGGTGGCTAGACCAATGTAAACAAAAAGATATAAAAGAAAAATATATATGTATTCATTCTCAACCAAGAAAAGAAATGCTTGAAGCCCCTTGCGGTTGGTTAGTTGGCGAAGAGATTGATAGTCTTCAACAGCGGCATCATCATCACAGACCTCCTCCTCCTCCTCGATCGCGAACGGATTAACGAACTCCTGTACGCCATGATGACCAGCATTATCATTCGCCTCCCCGATCGCGAACGGATTAAGAACTCCTGTACGTAGGGGTGTGCAATTGAAATGGACCGACCCGACCCGACTATTACCCGACCCGAGACCGATACCCGAAATTACTTAAACTGAAGACCAAAGTCGGACCTTACATTCAAAACTCGGTTAACCGACGAAGTCGGTCTCGGTTACCGGTTATACAGGGTAGACCGAATAAGCGATTCCCACACGAATACGTTTGAAATTAGGGCTGATCAGACTTCAATTCAACATCCAATCTTCATCGTCTCCACCAATTTTACTATTCTTCCCCATTTTAAAGGTAATTCATAATTTTTAATTACATACAAATGTTTATGTTTTTACCTTAAATGATTGAATTGATGAAAATATATGTGTGCATTTGTGGTATAGGTGTAATTCTTGTTTGATTTTGTTATTATGGCTTCAATTCACTACAAACTTGATTTCTACATTATTTTTTATACTTGCACACCAACTGTATGGTGAAATGCCTGAATAAATTTTTTTTTTTATTATACAGAATTCGGTTTTCGGGTTTCTGGCATGTTTTCACTCTCTACTACCCGAACCCGACCCGAGACCGATTAGACTAGAAATTAAGGACCGATTGCATACGTTTATAATCCGGGTCGGTCCGGGTTCGGGTTATTTAGGGTCAGTCTTGTCGGGTTTTTCGGTCCGGAACTAAATATGCACACCCCTACCATGACGACCAACATTATCACCCCCCTCCCCGAAGAGATTACCAGCGACAACGACGCCCGGTGCTGCTTCTTCTTGTTCTCCTCCTCCATCATGATTAACGTTGTTCAAAAGCGCATCATCAACAGCATCTTCTTCTCCATCATGATTAACGTTGTTCACAAGCGCATCATCAGTAGCATCTTCTTCTCCATCATGATCAACGCCGTTCACAAGCGCATCATCAGCATCTTCTTCTTCTCCATCATGATTAACGTTGTTCACAAGCGCATCAGCAGCAACATCTTCTTCTCCATCATGATTAACGTTGTTCACAAGCGCATCATGATCATCAGCAGCAACATCATGATCATGATCATTAGCAGGAACATTATTATCATTCAAATTGACATTCTCATCAAGAGCAGGAGGATGAGCATTAGGATTCAAATTGACATTCTCATTAAGAGCAGCAGCAGGAGGATAATTTTCAAACGGTCATAGATAAAAGATGCTTTATATAGGTAGGGTTAGAAAGGGGTAAAAGTGTATTTAGCCATATATCACGTGGGGGAATTTGTATTGCTATCGAGTCTATATATTTTTCTAATTTCTTTCATTATCTTTCATTAAAAATCTCTTTCATTCAAAATATATAGTAATATATTCGGTACTATAATTAAGTGTTACGTACCATTTTAGCTTGTTAAGATAATGATCAAGTGACAGTCGCGTACAAAAGCTAACTTGGAAATTTAAAATGTTTTACATGCATAATTGTTTTTAATAATTTTCTTGTATATCAAATCCAGTATCATATGTTCAACTCAATTGTATATATATGTACGTTAATCCGAAATCAATTTTTTTAGTATATAGTTATAGTAGCTATTTTTGCTACGATATATTTTGTTGATATATTTTGTTATTGTTTTGTTTCCGCTGATCCGTCTCATAATCACTGTTATTATTCTTTTCATTATTAGACATCTTTTGGCTATGCATTTTTTCTTTGTTGTGTTTTTCTATGTATATATTCATGTTCATATGTTCATGTTTGTGTTCGGTTATAACTAAATAAAAAAACATGAACATGTCCCGGTTGTATAATAATAATAATAATAATAATAATAATAATAATATCCTTTTATTAATTGTCATGTAGGCAGAACGTGAAGGCTTGGAGAATGAACTAGGCTCAACTTTGAAGGTGATGTAATGAATGTGTAGATGATATTATTACTTAAATAAGTTTGTGTATAATAATAATAATAATGCTTGACATATTATGCATTTATTTTAGTCCATTCAGTATAAGAAACAAGGGTTGTAAATGAACCGAATCGAACGAGATCTCGTTTATGTTCGTGTGTTAATCTTTTGTCAGATAAACGGATGATTCATGAACACTTTCCCGAACAAATGTCTGTGTCCGTGTTCGTTCAGGTCCGTTCGTTAAATTTATAAACGGACTCTAATGAACACGGACACACATAAACGGACATAAACAGAAACAGACGAACAAAAACCAACACAATCTTATATTAATTTGAGAATAATAATGATTGATTAGGGAGGTGGGAGTTGAATTGATTAGAGATTTAGACTTTTTAGTTTTAACTCGTGCTAAATATTAGAGTAACAAATAAGTAAAATATTAGTAGTAAAATTCTAATAAATGAACATATATATGTAAACAAACATAACCAGACGAACGAATACATTATCGTCCACGTTCACATACACATTTCCAAACGTTCTCAAACACAAGTGAGTGAACGCAACCTCTATTTGTGTTCTTTAAGCTTACTTAACGAATTCATTATTCATGTTCGTTCATTTATTAAACGGACGAATATAAGCAAACTTCCACCAAACGGTTCACCAACGTTCAGTTTGTTTACAACCCTAATTATAGTATTAGTATGTTGAGCGAAGAGAAACATTTTTTTTGTTTTCTTAATGTTTTAAATTATAATATTACTTTAAAACTATATTTCTCTAATAATAATCTAAATTAAAAAAAGTTTAAGATGATGTATGTGTTAATATATGCGATTTTTAGATAATTAAATTATTAAGTTAAAATATATGTATTTTGAGGAATGTCATATTTTTCATTAACCTTATTAAACAGTAAAAATGGGCTTAAAGAGTAAAGCTGCAATACATGCATATGCTAGCCAATGTCTAGTCACACAAAAATGGTGTAAATCATATAATCATAACAAACCACTGACAAACTCAGAGGACACGACAAAGAAAACGTACACCTAATAAAAAAAGCACTTTTTTTAATGTCAGGAGGTGGTCTTATAAGGAACCATTTTCTGTCTCTTCTCTCATACTATCAATGACCTCTAACAATTTCTTAATGTGATAATTTTTGTCTTTTTCCTATATAGATGTGTCAGTCTGCTAAATTAATTAAGTTTATATAATAGTTTACATGTATAACGACATAGGGTTTAGGTCTGATATGTATATCACAAGAAACGAATCCCGTTTGATCTTAATAACTTAATTACAATGTCGGTCGGGCCGGATTAGGTAAGTATAAAACGAGAATTGATTCAATTTCTATAAATGCTTTGAAAATTAAGGTTCAAGAAAACCCAATTGAACCGGGTTAGGGATTAGGATTCGGATTTGGGGCTGGATCTTGGGATACCCATATTATGTAAACGGGTTATAAATAAATTCACTTTAGACCTTAATGTTTGAGGGTGGAATCAAATAAGGCTAATAGTTTAAGTTTGGGTTGAAATTGTCAAATTATGAAAGTTATAATTATATAATATACTCGTCTATATGCCAGTGTGATACACGGACAGAAAGAAAATATTTCTATAACATATTAATAAATATAATCTATGATCTATGAAATATTTTAAAAATCAAATAAATTTGTAACCAAACAACTTAAATATAGTCATTTAAACCCAATAAAGTGCATAAATAATTAGTAAGGTCTATAAAGTACAAAATAATTAGCAAGGTGAATAAGATGTGAAATGTAAGTCACGGGTTCGAGCCTTATAGAGCGCAAAAATATTAGTCGTTCAAAAATAATAACAAAAAAAGATATATATATATATATATATATATATGTATGTAAAATTTTGTTACAAATTTTTAAACATTTGAAATTTTATTTGAAAGATTACCATCACTATCAAGGATAATAACTTTAAAACTTTTTTTCTTGTGACTCATGATAATACAACATACAATTAGGATGTGTAAAAGTTAGTTTTTTTAAAAACTAAACCAACTATTGATAGTAATTGTCCTTGGCTCTTGTTTATGGTCATTACAAAATATAAAAGTCTATTTTGAATAAATAGTTCAAGCTTTTGTCCAGCTAACCAAGTTGTTCCTAAAATGTCCTCACACAATACATCTAGCCCCGAACTTATTATGGCAACCCATTGTACAAATCCTCGTCATTTTCCCTTCTTTAAATAACATATAATCGTTCAACCCACAAACTATTATTGTGGCAACTCATCGTACAAATAACTCTTAAATCCAATTTATCCATGAATTTCTATAACCCATTTACTTTGGCATTTCCGGTACTCATCTGGATTTGACCATAATGAAAACGTAGTTTTGTCAATCTTACTTTGTCAATTGTCTTTCTATCAGGACAATTATCAACTTAACTAACTTTACTAAACATAAGTGATCAGCAGGTCCAAGATTATTATTAACAAAACTAACTTTACAGAATCCAGTAAAAGAATTAACTAACATTATATTAATAAATTATTTAAAATTTTAACAATAGTTTATATGTAATTATGCGTTGCCATCACCTAGTCACCCATGCAACCACCTAAGCCCGCCCAAACCGCCACCCATCCTTCACAATCCTCCCACACGCCCCATGCTTGAACTCATCCCACCATAACCCCACTGCACAACATTCATTACATGCTATCAAAATGAAAGTTAAATATCCAGATTTTGTCTCATTAGGCGCCGTAAAGCTAAACTTTAAAATTGTATCACAACAATCCCAAACAATAGAGCTAAAATAAAACCATTTCATACTATTTACATTTATACAAAACACCCAATACCAAACCAATCTATCAAGTTAGACCACATAATAATAAAATAATAAGAATAACTACAACTATTATTATTTCTTCTACACAAACTGATTTAAGTAATAATATCTTCTACACATTCATCACATCACTTTGAGAAGTTGAGCCTGCTTCACTCTCCAAACCTTCACGTTCAGCCTGCATCATAACACGACCATGAACATATAATCGAACAAATATTTTTGTTCATGTCCGCTCATTAAGAAAATGGGTATGCTCGTTTGTTTAATATCTAAAAGAATAGTTGACGGACAAACAAACTAAAATGAACTAACAAAAACAAACACAAACGAACAAGTCTAATACATCACAGTTTATCCAAAAACGCATCTAATACGTGGTATGGTATAAATTTACATGATTCTACCAAAAAAAATTTATTGATGTTCATCCAAAAATCATCTATCCATGTTTAAACTTGTAATAATTTTTTTTTTAATTTAAACGAGCCCCTTTTATGTATTGATTAAAATTTAAACGAATAAACATGAACAAACGAACGTTCACGAACAAAATGTGTTTTCATGTTCGTTCGCCTAATTAAATGAACTAAATTTTTTGTTCATGCCCGTCCGTTTATTTGATGCAAAAAGAACCAACCTTTGCTTGTTGGTACTTTTGAAGCATACGGCGGTACTGCTGGCGGGCCGTTTGAGAGTCAACCATTGAGAGCACGCGTGAAACAGCTTCATCAATGGAAACATCCACTTTTTCCTTGCGAAACACTTTAACAAAATCTTCGTCTTCACGTTCATCAATGGCTGCTAGTTCTTGTTTGAAACCGCGTAAGCCTACTCCCTTACGTCGCCACCTCAGCACAACTTTTTCAACTACCCCAACTGCCCAACAGAAAACCTTAAAGCTTTTCCTTACCTGATGACCTCTTACATGAGCCTGCCAAACACAAAAAGGTTTTGAACTAAGTATGCAGGCTAAAGTAATATAGTTTTTGTAATAATATTTAATGGATCGACTCAAACATAGGCGAAGCTTGGTGAGGGCCAGCCCCCCCCCCCCCCCCCCCCCGTTTTTTTTTATTTTGCGTAGTAGTGTAAATTTACCCGTTTTCGGTTGAAAAATTGAGCCCGGCCCCTCGCTCATGATTTTTTTTTAATACATTTTGAGAACACCCCCCCCCCAAAAGAAAAACACACACACACGCGCGCGCTCTCAGCCAAGCTTCACCGCTAGAGTCAAATGGACGGGTTGACTTGAATTGTGCTATATCTTAAGTGGGTCAAGTAAAAAAACATAGCTAGAAGGGAACGGGCCAATCGGGTCAAACAGGTCAAAGTGGTTGAAATTCGTCTAAAGTTTATTTTTGATGCTTGATTCAAGGATTTAGATTAGTACTGTATTAGTATTGTTTCTTGACTCACAAATACCACATTAATTATACATAAAAACGAACAAAAGGTGTTTGCAGTTAGAAATGTGCATGGAACCGAAGTAACTGATCCATAACCGAAATACCCGAACACAATCCAAAACTGACGGTTTGCTTTTACGCTTTTTCAGAAACCGAATCCTGGTACGGTCTCGGTTTTGTGTGTGCAGGAAAACCACACAGAACCGTATAATACGAATTTTTGTTATTGAATTTACAGATTATAATATTTTTTTAAAATGTTATGTAAATTGTAAAAAGCTAATAAAAGGTGTAGCCAAATAATTTAGGCCTAAATGTGTAATAATCAATTAATTAACAAAAAAGTTAGACCCAAATTTCAAAACCCAATCCGTTTTTAAAATCGAAAAAAAAAACAAAACCAAATCGTTTTCAAAAACCCAAATTTCCAGTTTTTTGTGAGGTTTGATCCCCGCCCTGACCCAAACCGACCCATGCGCACCTCTATTTGCAGTACACCAAACCCGCCTCAGCCTATTTCATCCCATACTAAAAACGACCGGTTTCAACCCAAACCAGTTTCAACCCGTTACCCGAACCGACCCATTCAAGAGAGTGAAACCGACCTGTATTTTAACTACTTTCCGACGAAGTTCAAGGAAGTTTTTACGGCCTTTCCACCCTCTATATCTCTTCTGGATAGACAAAGCAGCATTATGATGAAGATTCCCGGTTCTAAGAGTCAACTTTGCAGCTACTGAAAATCCTTCAATATCACTTAAAAGCAGACCATATTCATCATCTCCGCTAACATACGCTGATTCCTTTTGCTGTCTCTTCCTAAACGAATGAGCCCGAAACGCAGACTGTATACGTGCAGCAGCCTGCGTTGCATTCCGAACAGCGGCTAAAGTATCCTTAAGAGAAAGATCCTCGTTTGTAACTGTTTTCGTTTCGGATGTTATATCACCAGAGCTTCTAGAAGGTTCTGTTTGTTGTTGTTGAAGAGATGGATGGCTGGTTAGTGAGATCTCTGAGAGATAGCCTGCAAGTCCTTTGTGTCCACATGCTGCAGCTAGTGAAGCTGGAGTTTGACCGGTTGGGTCGAGTTGACTCGGGTCTGTAACGGCTCCAGCAAATGCACCACAAGCCAAGAGTTCAGCTACCATCTTTTCCCTATTATTTAAAATTAAACAAAATTGCATTTAAGTTGATTTTTGTTTGTTCGTTTAACTTTAAAGAAACGATGGCCGGATATGAAATTAAACGAATGGGGTTTTCTTGTTTGTGTTCATTCGTTAAGAAAATGAACGTGTTCGTTCATTAACAGTTTAAATGATGGTTCATGAAGGTAAACAAACGAACATTACTGAACATAGATGAACAAACATAACTGAGCTAAAACCAGTTAGATGTGAACAACAATGTGTTGCTTATAAAACTAGACTAAATTGCCATGAAACTAAAAAATTTAAATGAATATCATAACGTAAAAGAACATTTCAATCAAACATAAACTAACAAACATAATCAAACGTAAACTAACGAACATGAATGAACGTAAACAAATGAATATTAACCAATTTAAATGAACGAACCTTCACGAACATAAATGCACAAACAAACAAGACACATGTTCATCTTCGTTCTTTGAACTAAACAATCAATTTTTTTAGTTCATGTTCGTTGTTTATTATATAAGGGCACATAAACGAACTTTACACCGAATGTTCGGTTCGTTTACAGGCCTATTTGCAGCTCTAAACATGCACACATACATGCATTGTAGATATAGCAAGATAACGGCCTAACGGGTCAGTGGTTAAAACGGGTCAATTTTTAGTACGGGTCAAAACAGGCCAGGTTATGTAACTAACACGTTATGTGATAAATAAATTCCACTTTTGCCCTTTTAAAATACAGATGTTTAGGAATATACATAACATATGATAACAACTTACCTTCCAAATCGAGCAGCCCAGTGAAGAGCAGTCCAACCGTTAATGTCACGAAAGTTTACACCAACTCCCGATTTAAGAATCGGGTTCAAGGCCCATGCAAAGCCCAACCCAGAAACCATGTGTATTATCCCTTGTTCTCTTTTAGACAAACCAGTAACACCTTTCTTGTTTTGCAGACGAGAAGAAAGCCACATTTGCAACTTATCTTTTAACAGTTCTTCTAGAAGCCAATCAATTGCATTAGATGAATCCAAACTTCCATCTAAAAGAGCCTCTATAACTTGAGACCATGAGTCATCAGTTTGACTAAGTTGACCAGATAACAACATTTGCACAAATCTCACAAGTAATAACATTTCCTCTGAATTTCTAGATTTTTTATCTGGTTTAACACGGTATTCGAATTCTCTGATTTCACTGCAAGATTCTCGGTTGCCAGATGTGATACAAAGAGCGACTTTTCCAGGTAAGCAAGTGGGAGCGTAACAGCATAGGACTCCATCTTGTATCATCTCAGCAGGAACCTCGGTTTCGCCAAACATACAGTATAACTGTCTTTTGGTGAGATCAGATGTAAAATTTCCAACAATGAGTACCTGCATCAAGAAATGTACATATCTTTGACTTGTAAAAGTATGTAACGACTTTTTACCCTTATTAAAGAACACACATGTAACAAAAAAAAATAATGTAGAGTCGCATAACTAACAAACATATCTAATTACTGAATTCTTTATGTAAGTAACTACTGAAAATCACAGCATCATGAAAGGGAATTATACAAGAAACTAGAAATAATTTGAACACTTGAAAGTTATTTTCATGAAATGATTAACAATGGTATCTTACCTTTTGTATTTAAAATATTTTACAAGAGTCAAGGGTCATTCTTAAGAAAATGATTTGCATTTTTGCTGAATATGCACAAAGTCCCTTGACCTTATTTTTGTATGATTAAACCATTTTACTTTTAAAACTTACTAGTAGTCCACTCATATTATTTACATAAAAGTGCTTTTTTACATCATCAAATCTCTATACTTTTCATATTCAATGAAAATGTACCTTTTTCCATAATTAAGTCCCTAAGGCCTAAGCTTTATTAGAGGTACTTTTTAATCAACTTTCTAGGGGTTTAATCATGCAAAAAACAAAGTCAAGAGACTTATGTCGATTTACCGAAAGCCTATAGAACTTTTTTGGCAGCTGCTCTATTTCACAATCATAATGTCTTGTTTTATTTTAACATGATCTTATTTTTAAATCTACAACAATTATTTTTTACTAATTTAAAGTCCTGGCTATAAATGTCAAAAGGTAATTGTTAAAATAAATTGGGATGGAAAACATATGTTATTAATAGATTTTTTTTCATGAACCAAGTTGGATGCAAAGTACCAATATTATTTATAAAAATTATAATATGATTATTTATTAGTTAACATTGTTTAACTCACTGGAAACCTTATATAAGTTCAAATTTTCAATGAATATACCTTTGTTGGCTCAGATGCATATCCCCATTTAGGTGCAATCTCACGAATGGTAAATTTCTGCTCTTGTGCAATGGTGAAAACTGAATCTGATTCGAGAGGAGGTCCGCTTTGACCTTGGTCAAACATCGTCGGGTATATGTCAGGGTAACTTTCAGACAAATTTCTTGCAGGGATATATGAAGGAAATTTAAATTCTTCTAGTTCATTAGGCAGCAATACAGAAGCTGCAAATAAAATTGACTTTTGTAAAATTGTATTTAAAATACTGAAATTTACAGATTGGATAAAATTACTGGACTTACAGTTATTAATTGCAGCAGTGTATCCAGAATTGTACTTCTCTTGTTCCACTGGATCTCTTCTTGGTTGAGGTAAAAGTACACCCTGTTTAAATAATAAAAAATAAAATTAAAAGAACACTATAAACAACATTAATAACAAGGCTACAAGTGATGGTATTGTAAGAATTATTCACACTGAAGATGATTAATAAATTAATATAAGCTTACATTTCTGTCTGAAGGGTACACATCATTCCAAAGTGGAGTTTGTTGACTTGAAATACAAAATTCACCCTCTGATTGTTGCCGCAACTGATTTTGTCTCGCATAACCACCTACATTATTTTGCAGTTAGTTTGTGCTATAAGTTCTATCAAATATTATCATATTTGACATAAAAAGAAGATGATGTGTAATATGGACAATATCTAAATACTATAAGTGGTAATTTTGATCCATTATCCTATGAATGGGTCAATTGGATTGTGTTATCTCTTAAACAGATCAAACGGGTCATACCAAAAACGTTAGCTAAAGGTCAACGAATCAAAAAGTCTTTTCCAAAGATTAATTTTAATGCATATAACCTCCTGAAACGTAATATTAAGTAGGGGTGTGCATGAAACCGAAGTGACCGACCCATAAGTCCGTAACCAAGAAAACCCAACCCAACATGAAACCGAATTGCTGGGTTTTTTCAAAAAACCAAATTTCTGGTTCATATATGCATGTACCGAAAAGACCAAACCGATCCGTAAAAACCGACTTTTGTTATTGAATTTATAGATTATATTTCATTTTGGCCCAAACGTATAATAATCAACTAACCATATTTCCAAAAAACCAAAAACCGAAATTTTAATTAGGTTTTGCTATTCAGATTCATACTGTAATAGTTAGTTAAAGGTGATCAAATGGATTCACACCGTAATGAGTCAATTTGGGTCGTATTATTTCTTAAAATGATCAAATGGGCCAAACCAAAAATGTTAAAGGTGAACGGGTCAAATGGATTGCAAGTCTCCCAATTCCCAAAACTAAATAGTGGAATCATCAAGAGTTTGGAAATGAAGTTTGATTTATCCCCTCGTCAGAAAGCGGTGTTTGAGTGTCTTCGGGCTCCTCGGGCTCAAGATTTCTTAAGTGTTCTCCCTATTGAAGGATTGGGCCAACATATGTCGGCTTTGGAGTACCGGGCCATCCTGAAGTATCGGTTAATGATCCCTTTGTTTCCGGTAGATGAGCCGTGCCCGGTTTGCCGTAAGGTTTGTTTGGATTCTTTTGGCGAGCATGCGGTTCACTGCAAAGAGTTGCTTGGGTTTAAGTACAGGCATGATTTGGTGAGGGATGTTCTATGCGATGTTCTTAAACGAGCCGGAATTTCGGCTAAAAAGGAAGCCCCCGTAAACTTTCTTACGGATCCTCAAGAAGGAAGATCTACATTACGACCGGCCGATATACTTGTTTTTGGGTGGGTAGGGGGAAAACACGCTTGTGTCGACCTCACAGGAGTGTCCCCTCTTGTTGGGATTAGGGACACTGGATTTGTAGCAGGTCAGGCAGCATTGAAGGCGGCATCGGGCAAGGTTGCTAAACACGAGAGAGCTTGTTTGGAGAATCAACACGTGTTTATCCCCTTCGCCTTTGACACTTTTGGTTTCTTAGCTCCAGATGCCGTGGACCTTTTGAATAGGGTTCAGAAAGTTGTGTATAGTAACGTATCAGACCATAAGAATCAAAACTTTGTTTTTAGTCGGATTGGGTTTGCTATCCAAAAGGGGGTTGCGGCGCAGCTTGTTGCCCGCTTACCTGCCACTTCATTGTAAATCGTTTGGATGTTTCTATGAAATAAATTAAAACTATTTATAATGCATACAACCTCCTAAATCTTTATAATAAAAGTTATCTGGTTTATACCATAACAGTACTGTTTTTTAATTATTATTAACATGATAAACATTTGGAAATGAACAAACCTGGATATTGTTCAGATGCATAATTGTTTGAACCATCTTGAATCCCTCCAAAATCTTGTTCATTAACCGAAAACCCTGAATCATTTGAAATCTCATTCTCGCTATAAAACGCACTGATGTCTTTCATATTATCCTCATCCAAACTCAATTGTTCTTTTATTCTTCTCAACGCTTGATCAATTTCAAAATTAGAACCACCAGTTTCCTCAATTCCTTGTGAACAACTCATGGGACTTGTTCCATTGGATATAGTAATCACCTCTGAACTAAATTCTGTTGAACTGGGACTAGAGTTGTTGTCATAAGGTTCATAAAAGTGATTAAAACCAGCAGCAGATTGTGTGAACTGAGAAGCATAGGAGCTTGAACCCTGAATAATAGTCGAAGAGCCCGGAGAGATTGTTGAAGTGGATCCAGGACTATGCCCACTCTGCAACCATTAAAAATCAACACAAAAGATCTTGTGGTCAACATGATACGTGCACATATAATAGTCAACTTTTCGTCACAAAATGTATGCACACATATGATGTACACACAAACTGACAAAAGACTTACCATGGTTATATCTCTATAGTGAACAAGTACAATGTGATCCATTCCCCTGTCACCATGAGATCAAGAAATGTAAGAATCTTAGCACGAAAATATTCTAGAATCTAAATCTATGTTCCAAATTTTAGTTAAGACGGAACATTTAGTACCAAATTGTTCATGAAACTAAGTTTAAAAGAGATGAAAGATACTCACGAATCCAACATCCAATAACTACGCCTCTGGAAGTTCGGATTCGTCTCACCATGTGCATAATAACAGTTTAATGCTTCAACATTTCCAACCTATATAAATGTATAATACAATCAGAAAATAACGGTACAGAAGAATTATGATCGTGCTTTGACAAAAATGAAAAAACCTTTAGATGTTCGTGTGCTTCCCCAACAGCTCTTCCGTCCTTTTTTCTCTTCCAAGTATGACCATCTTTACGGAAAAACCGAAGGACCCTCTTGTTAAACAGAAATAAAGAACCACCTGTAAAACATTCAATCAACAAGATTACATGATATTAGCTGCTAAATAAACACGAAAGCAAAATAGATGTATAAATGAAAAAAGATTACTGGATGGCTTTTGGACAGGCTCATTGGTAATTTGTTTTTCAACAAAATTCTGCAGTATGAAGAGCACCTCCCCTGGTTTTAACCACCTGATTTGTGCTTCTTGGACAAGATCAGTGATGTTATACCCTGAAATAAAAATAAAAAATAAAAAGTAAGATACATGGCTAACATTAGAATAGCAAGATAATGTTGTTACATGATATTCACATGACATAAAACTTGTTACAGTTTCACATACATTACTTACTGTTTTAACTTAAACCGATCACCAATTTGGTTTCAATTTTTAAGTGATTTGGTTTCTGTTTTCAGAGATTAAAAACACTGTTTGACCTAAAAATCACCAAAACCGCACTGTGAACACCCCTAGCTGTATCCATGAACATATTCAAAATATGTAGCTAGCTTGAAAATATGAAAGTGATGCAACTGCTTGTTCAAGTAATAGCCTAGAGTTGCTAATACCAATTTACCAGTGTATTGGTTACGGTTCCTAACCGGTTTTTGAGTGGAAAACCCCTAACCTATGTAACCCGTTTAGTTTGGTTATTAACCACTTAACAAATAATACCTATCAGCACTGTCCTCATTAACCTATGTTTGGTAAACCTGTTTCTATTGGAAAATCCCTAACTGACACCTAACCACCGGTTATAGCATCTTTCAAAACTAGGGGTGCATACTAGCAGAACCACTCACAATCAACTCGAGCTCGAGCTCGGATCAATAAAAGGCTCAAAACAAGCCGAGTCTGAGCCTCAATAAAAGCTCTTTTAGTTACCAAGCCCGAGCTTGAGCCTTGTATGGGAAGATCAGTTAGGCTCGTCGGGCCTTAACAAGCCTTGTGTGTTTTAAAGTTTTACAACTTCTATATCTTGGTTTACATTACCTAGTCGAGCTCGAGCGGAGCTTTGTCTCATTTAAAGTTTTTCTCAATATATATAAAAATAATTGAAAACTTATATAAATTAATTAACAAATAATAAACAAGCCGAGCCTGACTTGAGCTTTAGAAAAAGAGCTCGAAACGAGCTCAAGCTCAAGCCCTGGTAAGTCAAAACGAGCCGAGTTCGAGTTAATATAGCAGAGATCGGTAATCGCCTAAATCAGTATAACAACGGCAAATTAATGTGTAATTAACAATGTAAAAGCAGTATTAAGCGTTTTTTAACTTATGATAACCTAATTCAAGCAATTAATCATCCGAGCTGATGTCATCATATACACACACTGCAAGTAACTACACTGGCTCGAGCCGAGCTTAGGCTAGTTCAAATTTTTTATCAAATATTTAAAAATAACTAAAAACTTACATAAATTAATTGACAAATAATAAACAAGTCTAGCTCGAGCTTAAAAAAAAGTAAAAAACTACTAACAGCCGAGCTCGAGTTAATTTAGCAGAGATCACTAGATCAGTAAATCGCCTAAATCAACACGTATAACAATGGCTAATTAATATGTAATTAAACACGTAAAATCAGTTTTAAGCGTTTGTTGACTTACGATAACCTAATTGGCTAATTAAAGCTATTAATCATACGAGCTGACGTCATCATATACACACACACTGCAATTATAATTAACTTAAAGAGAGATATTGAAACTCTCACCTGACGTCATCATCTGTATACACTTAACAACTGCAACGTACGCCGGAAAACTGATTTAACTGTACCGGTGGTTTAGAGTTTTTAAGTGACGTGGCTAAGTTACAGCCTTCCGATGACCACGGAGATCATAATAATAACAATAATAATAATAGAAACACATAATCTGTACGGATAAGTACAAGTGGTGGTTGGAAGTAACGATAAGAGTAAAACTCCGGTGACCGGAATTCGGAAACGACGTCGGAACGGAGTTGTATAATAATATTACGTTGCAGGGAAATGAAATGAGGATGATAATAATAATAATAATAATAATAATAATAATATCTTTCTTTTCTTTTTGTATTGGAGTGATAATGTGTAACTAGCTAAACTAATGGGTTTTTTTTTTATAAAAAAAGTTTAAAATGGTGGGGTTTTTTAATACATGTGGGTTTAAATTGGGTTTTTTTATTATGGTGTATGGTAATTAAATTAATTTTTATAGTTGACTTAGTAACCACGAGCGTATTCGATGAGAATCAGGTCGAGTCGGGTGGATTCAGGTTAATAGTTTCATATACTAGGTTATCTCTTATGATTCAACACAAAATTGTTAAACGATCCATTATGACCAAACCTCTTTCTACTTTCTCTCACTTAATTTATTTTCATACACTCTCTTGTATCCCTCGTCCATGTCATCATCCACCTCATCAAATGCATTGTGTTGATGATGGTCTAAGACGACGGGCTACATTTTTTTGTATTTGATTAATGGGTTTTCCTATGTAGTTGATTAGTTATTAGTGAAACCCGACAGGTACCCGACGGGCTTTGAGTTGAGTATATACAATGGGTATTTTTAATAATTTAACAGGTATATCCGAAACTCCGTGGGTTTGCCCGATACCTAATGGGTAATTACCAATAAAAACCCGCCTGATTCAGGATGGGTTTGTGACAAGATTTTATAACATTGTATGGGTTTGGAATTACTTAAACCCGACCCATTGTCATCCCTAGTTTTATAGTAATCGTGAGTCAAACGCTACCTATGTTAAGCATGAGGCAAGAGGATGTATCAGGTTCGTACTACACTTATGGCAACTCCTAAGGGTCTCAATTTGAATCCAACAAAGGAGAATACCATTGTTTTAGGTTTCGAACAAGTTGCACTAAAGCCGTTTAATAAAAATGATTATAACCTTAGCGTAGTAAAGAATAATAACCATTCAGGGTTATTTGGCTGAGCTTCTTAAAATTGCTTATTTGATATTTAAAAATCAAATAAGCAGTTTTTAAAAGATAATCATCACATTAACAAATTTCAACTTAGTCGTATTTTAATAAAAAAACCTCTTATTTGACTTGAAACTTAACTACACAAAACTTAGTTAAAATGCAATGTTGCAATTATTCATTCAATTACATACATTTTTATTCCTGTGTACTAATTTTCACAAGTTATATCACAGTAAAAAAACAGAAATACGTTTTTAAGTTTATCAGTGTTATATATATTAATATTAAGTTTATAACTGTTATATATGTTAATATATTGGTCTAACGGTATGACGGTTGTCAATCCAAAAATCGTTGCAAGGGCATTTACAGACTCGCATACTTGCATGTGCTGTGATGCTCTCATTTGATAAGACCATTTAATCCGAGTATTGGACTACGGATGTAAGCCAATGAAAATCAAAAAAGGTGAGCCGGATGGTAAACGACAAGGCAAGGACGAGTTTTAGGATTTTTGCCGTTGTAGCTTAAAACGAACCAAGTTAGAAATCAAACTCTTTAAATTGCTTAAAAGTGCATTTAATTTAGAGATTCCTAGATATATTACTAATCACTCAAACAAAATACTAGTTAAACTCATTTACATGTGCATAAATTTAGTAATACGGATCCACACAACGCGACTCGAATGACCACCTGTAAATAAAATCATAAATATTAAATATCGATTATATTGTAATATATCAAAAGACTTGTTAACTTCCATAGAAGTTACAAGATGAATTGAGTAAGCCTTTAAACGAATCAAACATTCAGCAAGAAGTTAGTTTATGTTTGTTTAATTAAACGAATGAACATGAGCAAATGTTTTACTCGTTCATATATGTTTGTGAACGTTCGTTTATTTATATGTTCTTTTATGTCCGTTTATTTATGTTTGTTTACAAATTAATAGCAAGTAATTAAACATTATCCGGTAGAGGTGCATAAATCGGTTTAAAACTTAAAATCGGTTCGGGTTAGTCAATAAAAGTCAAAACCGGTGTATGATCGGTTTCATTTCGGGTTGAAACCGGTTTCATGAACAGTGACGATCGGTTTTGGTTCGGGTTTTGGCCGGTTTCGTTTCGGTTAACTGGTTTTGGTGGAGAAAATTACAAACCAATTCAGTTTTCGGGTAGGTTCGGTTAACTGGTTTATTTGCCCACCTCTATTATCCGGAAGAGTTATCTACTTAAATGGTTTTATATTTGCTCATTTGTGTTAATTCAAGTGTGTTCATATATGTTCGTACGTGTTTGTTTTTGTTCATATATGTTCATTTATGTTTGTTTATCTTTATTCAGTTATGTAAATTTATGTTCGTGAACTGTTCGTTTAGATGTTAAACAAACGAACATAAACAAACACGATCATATTCATTTTTCAAATAAACGAACACGAATACAAAATACGTGTTCGATTAAGTGTTCGTGTTCGTTTAAAATTAAATAAACGAACACAAACATGCCCTTGTTCGTGTTCGTTCGGTTCGTTTACAGGCCTAGAGTTGATACTTACACTGCCATTGTACACACTATAACACTTGTAGAAAGTTACAATTTACGCATCAAGCCGTTGACGTATTCTGCAACCAAAAAAAGTATTCTAAACAATTGAACATATTATACATAAACAGTTATTAATAAAATTTACCTTTTCTTTCAGGATCTTTTGACTTTCACTAAAGTACTGATTTGGATGGTTGATTCCGGCATCACAAGATGTGTTATGAAGCGCTTCGAAAGTCAAAGTGCATGCCAACTGCACATATATTATAAAAATTAATACTTCCAAAGATGAAAAGAACGAAATTTACAATAAATATTAATGAGTTATGACCTGATAATGTCTAGTTTTTGCCTTTTCAATAATATCTTCTAACGCACGGCTGCTTACTCCCATTTTACCAAGAGCAGCCCTTAGGTTTTCTTCACTGCAGACACGAAACCAAGGGTAAAATGGTAAAATAGCTGATAGATATTCCAACGATGTAATAAAAATTAGATAATGTTGCTTGAAGTACTTGCAATCTAACGTTAAGGGATTTATTGTTTCAAGTTAAGCCTTAATAAACTGAACATTCAGTAAGACAGTAAAGAGTTTGTGAACCGTTCGCAAGAAGGTCGTTTATGTCATTAATATAATAAACAAACAAAAATGAACATATATTTGTTCATTTAGGTAAACGAACAAACAGAAACACACCTTGTTAGTTCATTTACGGTTGTGAACATTCATTAAAATTTTGTACGTCTATGTTCGTTTACAAATATATTTATATTTATATACCAATACTAACTGGCCCTTCATGCATCAACCTATCATCCAATCAAATTTAGGAAAATTAACAAACATGCAAAAACACGTTAATTTTCTTTGTTCACTTACATTCTCTAATTTTTGTTTAGAATATAAATGAATGAACATAAACGAAAACAAACATGAACAAGAAAATTGTTTGTTTGTTTGGTTTAAGTTAAACAGACGAGCATGAGCAAGCCCTGTTTGTGCTTGTTCGGTTTGTTTACACGCTAATCCAAGTTAAGTGATTTTATAATTTTGGTAACTAAACTTACCTAAAATGACGATAAGGGCAACCATGATGGTCCCCAACTCCAGGGGTTGATAAGATAATCTTTTGACAGGAATATGGTGTGTAATCCTAAAAGTAACATTTAAAATATGTTAAACGCATTTTTATAAGAATAAAGCATAAGCATGATCAGTTAAAGTTGATACTTACAGTTCTTTTTCCTTCTTTACCATAATTGTGACGTATGCCGTATGCATATTCTTTGTCAAATCTCTCAGAACCAACCTGATATTAATAATAAACATCCACTTAACACTTGAAAAAATAAATCATTAAGTATATAATATTTAAATAATCAATGTTTACCTTCTGAGAAAACTCTGCTTTCCAAAATGCAAGTGCATCGTCTAACTTCAACCCGACACCCTGAAAAATGTTCAAAGGTTAGAATTACAATTATCCAGATTAATATTTTAAAATACATTACCTTGAGAAATAAGCCTAATTGCATCCTTCCTCCATGTTTCAAATGATGATCTTCTCTCAACTGATCATATTTGGTGAAAACAAAGATAAAATATAAAAAAAAATCTTAATAAATTAGAATGAAAAATGAGTGACCAGTTGTATAATATTACTTACCGCGTTGAAAAGGTGCTGCATACACAAAGGAAATGAAGTTCTTGCTACTTGATCGATGTCTTTTAAAGATATTTCACCAAATTCTCTGTCCTGTTAAGATAATAACAATAATATCAAACATCAAGAAAAGACTTTTACGATTTTGAAGTAAGATTGAGTAAAATTAGGTAACATACCTGGCCATAATCAGGACCTAAATAACTAGTGGCTAGGGCTTCAACTATCTAATTCATAACAAATGAATAAAATTAGCTTTTTATTCAATGAAAAAAAAAACAATTAAAGTAGATTTATATTTTATAACTCACTGGTGTTAGACGGTCTTTTTCTTGTTCCCTAATCATAGATGTCCACTTTCTGGGAAGTAAAAGATTAGCACTCAGTAAACTTCATGGGATCGTATGTTTTTTACTCCAATGACTCAAAACAGTTAAAAAAAATAGATTATAAAATGACAACTCAAACGGGCTGAAAGTCACATAAACTGTATTGTAATGCGTAAAATCTTCTATTTTTTTTATTTAAGAGAGACAAAAATTATTTCTAAGAGACACAAAGTTCCAGAGTAACCTGTTTGTGAGAACGAGAGCTTTCGAAAGATGGCTACGAAAGTGTGGAACAACAAATGAGACAACCTAATCAAATAACAATAAAAACATTGCTTAGTATATATCTTTGTACTACATTACTACATTAGTGTTACAAAAAGAGCCCTAATAATAATGTTTCACTCACCTGATTCACACCAACATATGCATATCCTTTCTGAATGAACACTTTGCGAGTTGCCACAAGTTCTGGAACTTGTTCAAACGAAACCTACATCAATTGAAATGAATCCAACATGAAATATGATTCTAGAAAACTATAACTTTCTAATTTGAATGAATAAAGTGAATGTGCAGGAACTTCAACTAGACAGCGTACCTTAAATAAGCCACCAGCTGCAATGAAGAAAACCAAAAATAAAATGTTAAAGCACTTGAACAAGGAAAGCAAAACTTAAAAATTAAATTATTGGTGATAATGCATTTATCACATACGAGTGGGTAGAGGTTGGTTAACTGAGCGTGCAACCAAGTTCAAATTCTCACGCAAATTATTGTCCTGAAATGAATCATAAACAAAGAATATGTTTGCTTCATCAGAATAGTTAATCGGTATCTAATACTAGACTCTAGGGCTGTAATGGAACCAAGCATTATACGGGAAGTTAGTTTGTTGAGAAAACAAACTAATAGTTCAATTAGTTGAACAAAGAAACATAAACGCATGTCTCGTTCGTTTATCATTCATTTATGTTCGTGAACGTTCATTCATCTAAATCTGTTCATATGTGTTTACTTATGTTCGTTAGCTTATGTTTGTTAGTTTTTTCATTTCCGTTTGTTAATATATTCATTCAAGTTTTTAAGGATTTAGTGTAGTTTTGATAACTTTTTAAGCCCAGCACACTATTGTTCACGTTTACTTTTAATTGATTCTAGCGCATCTATGTTTGTTCGTTTACGTTCATGAACCATTCATTTATAGCATCAACAAATGAACATAAACAAACACGAACAAGAAAACCACGTTGGATAAGTTGAATTAATACCCCAAATTCTGTTGAGGAGACAACTTCGTATGTAATGCCAAGTTCATTCATTAATGCCAACTGAAATTCAAAACACCAATTATCAATATCAGAACTAGAAAAGCTTGATTAATCATTCATACATATATCAATGTGTATAAAAATAAGCTGGATTAACATACATGATCGGAATTTTCAAGCTTAAACCGGTACCGAAAAAGAGTGGTTTCCATTGAAAGAAACCATTTCCTTAATTCTTCTCTAAAATATCACAAAATTAAGATTACACAATTAGTTCAAAAATCACATAAGACATCAAAACACAAAGAAAACAAACAAATAGTGAGATTCAAAAGCTTACGATCGACAATACACAAGGCGCAAAACAAAATGAGATATCAAATCTTTGTTCAAATCCTCTGATGCTTGTGGATGTCTCATATTGGCCTTCCATAAATCACGCACCTACTTGGTTTAAAAAATAATAAACATCATGTTTTAAAGAGTAAAAAAACTAAGCAAACATAAAGAAAACTATCACTGACCAATTTCTCCATTTCATCAGGCTTCTTCCCTCTAGCAAGTCCATCAGATATCCCTCTGAGAACTGTATTTAGCAAACATGAATAATAACCCTCTACAGTGTCAAAACTGATTATGCAAACAAACTAAGACACTTGCACACTACTCGAAATCAGAACACTTAAAAAGCTCAAAAATAGCCTAGCCCGAGCCTTATATAAAGCCGATAGACAACAAATTGTTTTAAATCCTAAACCTATCAATACGAACACGTAGTATTTCATGAATCTAGCTACTCAATTAGCATACACAAACATAACTTATAGATCAGAGAGTCAAAATATAAAGTTTAATGTAACCTAAACACCAATCGACGGCGAATAGCGACTCAATTTGCATATACGAATGTAATTTATAAACCAAAGAATGAAAACATAAAGTCAAATGTAGACTAAAAGCCAATAGACAACGAATTGTTCCAAATCCTAAACCAAGCAATACGAGCACGTAGTATTTCATGAGTCTAGCTACTCAATTAGCATACACGAACATAACTTACAGATCAGAGAGTGAAAATATAAAATTTAATGTAACCTAAACACCAATCGACGGCAAATAGCTACTCAATTTGCATATACGAATGTAATTTATAAACCAAAGAATAAAAGCATAAAGTTAAATGTAACCTAAAAGCCGATAGACAACGAATTGTTCAGGATCCTAACCCTAGCAATACAAACACGTATTTCATGAATCTAGCTACTCAATTAACATACACGAACATAATTTCTAGATCATAAAGTAAAAATATAAAGTTAAATGTAACCTAGAAGCCAATCGACAGCGAACCGTACGTAATCCTAACCCTAGTAATACAAACATGTAGCATTTCGCGAACCCAGCTACTCAATTTTGCATATACAAACATAATTTATAAATAAAAGAGTAAAAATATAAAGTTAAATGTAACCTAAGAGCCAAAAAACAGCAAATATGGCTACTCAACTTGCATATACAAACATAATTTATAAACCGGACAGCAAAAATATAAAGTTAAATATAACCTAAAAGCCAATCAACAGCAAATAGCTACTCAATTTGCATAAACGAAAGCAATTAATAGATCGAAGAGTGAAAACATAAAGTTAAATCTAAACTAGAAGCCAATCGCCAGCGCATCGTTCGAAATCCTAAACCTAGCAACACGAACATTTAGTATCTAGCTACTCAATTAGCACACACGATAACACGAACATAATTTATAGATCAAAGAGTGAAAATATAAAGTTAAATGTAACAACCTAAAAGCCAACCGGCTGCCAATAACTACTCAATTTGCGTATAATGTAACAACCTAAAAGCCAATCGACAACAAATAGCTACTCAATTTGCATATTATGTAACAGCCTAGAAGCCAATGGACCGCTAATAGCTACTCATTCACATTGACGAACAATGTAATAACCTAAAATCCAATCGAATGCAAATAGCTACTCAATTTGCATATAATGTAACAACCTAAAAGCCAATCGGCTGCAAACAGCTACTCAATTAGCATACATGAGCGTAATTAATAAGCCGAAGAGTGAAAATATAAAAGTAAATGTTATAAAGTTAAATGTAACAACCTAAAGCCAATCGACCTCAAATAGCTACTCAATTAGCATATAGAGGGCATGTTATAAAGTCACAACCTAAAGCCAATCGACCTCAAATAGTAAATGTTATAAAGTGCTTTTGGAGGGGCATTTTGAACATTTTGCCTCTCCAAAAAGCAAAAAGCATTTTAAAGAAGCAATCCCAAACACCCTCAGAAACATAATATATATACCGAAGAGTAAAAATATAAAGTTAAATGTAACAACCTAAAAGCCGATCGACCACAAACAGCTACTCAATTAGCATATACAGACGTAGTTAAATAATGTAACAACCTAAAAGCCAATCGACTGCAAACAGCTACTCAATTTGCATATACGAATGTAATTAATAAACCGGAGAGTGAAGATATAAAGCTATAATAATAATAAAGTAAAATAATGTAATAACAACCTATAAGGCGGTCAACGGCGAACCGCTCAAAGTCTTCGAGTCTGACTTCTAGCACGGGAGCCGTACGATACAGCGGAAGAGTTGAACGTACACCGTCAGATGATGATGCTGAAGGTTTATTCTTCTGTGATCTGTCAATAACATCCATTGCAATTAGCTGTGTGTTTGTTTATTGTTTGTTACAGTGGATTAGAGGTGTGAATCGTGTGAAGAAGAAGAAGAGTGTTTTGAGAGGATATGAATTGGTAGGGTTTGGAAGAAATGGGGAAATGGCGGGAAATGGTTAATTGGTTCCCACCAAATTTTGTGTGCTTTGGAAGAAGATGTTGGGCTTGTTAATGTAAAAAAGAGGTGAAGAATCGAATCGTTGAGCCCCAAAAACTAATTAATGAAAAGTTGGGTGCATAAAAAACCTGAACCCGGTAATATAACGTGGAACTGGACCCGGACCCTGTACTCGGTAATACCCAAAAACCAGAACCAGATATTTTCAATACCCGATCTATAACCGAACTTACCGGAAAATAGGGTTTTCGAGTAGCCGATATTAGAATAATCGGTTTTATACACCTTATGCATATGGTATGGTTTTTAGAGACAATGTGTGTACTTAAACCTGAACCGAGTATTGCCAATACCCGATTTTCAATACCCGGTTCCATACCCGGAACCGGGTATTAGAGGTGCATAAACCAGGTATTTTCAGGAACCGGTTTCGGGTTTGGTTAACAACAGTCAAAACCGATTTGGGTCTGGTTTCGTGTACAGGTCCGTGGAGGGCTAGCAATTCTTGTCTTAACAGTGTTAACAGGTTTGAAGCGGCACGCTTAACAAAAGTAACAAACGTGAATACAACTCGTTTAACTACTTTTATACCCTCGGGTCAGTTACGAGTAGGAACCAATTCCGGGTCGGGTCCAAAACCGAGTATTTTGTGCACCTCTAAATCTCAATGTAAAGTGTGGTCGGGTGACGGACTCAAAACATTTTATAATGATTTATAGTTTGTGGGTAACTGATCCATAACCGAACTAAGTCAACTTGTAAAACTTGCTAACAATAAATGATGGTTATCATTCTTTGGTCAACCGGTAGTTCGGTGATGGTTATGGTTTTGACCCAAAAATGTTTTATATGGTCATATACTCATATAGACGCCTAAATCAAGTGTTTCCTTAACTGGATTTGATGAGAAGGCGGGTAAATTGTCTTGTAATAAACCTTATAAACTATACGAAGTCATAAATATGCGTTTCAGTATCTAATCCGAAAATTTTCATATTGGAATTCGTAGACCAGAATGAACCATATGACATGTTC